>NC_086445.1:558237234-558367234 GCF_028390025.1 Pseudophryne corroboree
GCAGGAGGAGTTGAAGGGGTGTTGCGCCCTGGGGGTGGCGGAGGGGCGGAGCGGTGACTTGTATGGCTTGTGGCAGGCTGCTGTAGCAAGAAAACATTTTTTCTTGTCTACAGCAGCTGCTCTGCATGTGCTGTGATGGGCCTATTTTAATGGGGGGCCTGGAGCTGCAGCTCCATCCGCCCCATTGTTAATCCGGCCCTGGCTACACCCTTGTATATAACACATGTAACTGTAACAGGGAAGTTGGCTTTTTCTCAGCTTTGGGTCCCATAGCATTTGCACTCTTGGCACCTATGGTAGCTACACCATTGGCGGGCCTGCATGGGGCTCTGTTGCACTCGTACCCCCACCGGCAATCTGGCGGCCAGGATCCCGACATCAGGATGCTGACCGCCGGGATCCCAACCGCTGGTTACACGATCCCAACGCATGATAGAGCATATGGTACTTGCCTATTCTCCCGCAATGTCTTGGAGACTCCAGGATAGCAGGCACCAAGGTGTAGGCATATCTTCAGTAATGCCTCAGTTCCACACGCTGATGCCCACTTCACGTGTGAAGTGACCAGTCCAGGCGAGCTGATGATGCTATTCCTGCTGAATCCCATCATCATGGCCCCTTCCCCGCTTTACAATGATGTAATCGTGGCTTTATATACTGTGCCTTGATGGTGCCATTCTGCTGTCATGCCCCTGCACTGCCCACATGGTTGTGCCATATCCCTCCCAACTGGCAGCCAAGAACTTGATAAGTGTGTGATATCTGGGCCCTGTAGCTCACCTGCAATAAAGTATCTATTTTTTAACCATTTCATCACCCCCACATCCACTGCATACAATGGGGTCTATGTACTAAGATTGGAGAGAGAAAGTGGATGGAGATAAAGTACCAGCCAATCAGCTCCTGTCATTTTTCAAACCCAGACTTTAATATGACAGTTAGCAGCTGATTGGCTGGTACTTATCTCTGTCCACTTTATCTCTCTCCAAGGCTTAGTAAATAGACTCCAGTATTTGTAACGAGCCCCAGTGCTTTAGCCTACCAAACAGCCACCACCACCACCGCCAATTTTGCAACTAAACACTGTAAAGCATGAGAGGACATGGGCCCTCATTCCGAATTGTTCGCTCGCAAGCTGCTTTTAGCAGCATTGCACACGCTAAGCCGCCGCCTACTGGGAGTGAATCTTAGCTTAGCAAAATTGCGAACGAAAGATTCTCAAAATTGCGAATAGAAATTTCTTAGCAGTTTCTGAGTAGCTCGGGACTTACTCTGCCACTGCGATCAGTTCAGTCAGTTTCGTTCCTGGTTTGACGTCACAAACACACCCATCGTTCGCCCAGGCACTCCCCCGTTTCTCCAGCCACTCCCACGTTTTTCCCAGAAACGGCAGCGTTTTTTCACACACTCCCATAAAACGGCCAGTTTCCGCCCAGAAACACCCACTTCCTGTCAATCACATTACAATCACCAGAACGAAGAAAAAACCTTGTAATGCCGTGAGTAAAATACCAAACTTCTTAGCAAATTTACTTGGCGCAGTCACAGTGCGAACATTGCGCATGCGCAATTAGCGGAAAATCGCTGCGATGCGAAGAAAATTACTGAGCAAACAACTCGGAATGACCACCATGGGCTGTTATCCGATGTCTCCACTGTACAGCTGGCCACACGCAGGCCCATCCCGCCTCTGGAGCTGCGGCCCAGGCTTATTGATCAATTCGACCTCACACTTGGTTGGCCAAACCTGACATGGACCAGTAAAACAGCCCCATGCGGTTTCTGGAGGATCTATGGGGCCAATTCAGACCCGATCACTCGCTAGCTGATTTTTGCAGTCCTGCGTTCACATAGTCGCTGCTCACCGGGGAGTGTATTTTAGCTGTGCAAGTGTGCAATCACATGTGCAGCTGAGCGGTACAAAAATATTTTGTGCAGTTTCTGAGTAGCCCAGGACTTACTCAGCCGCTGCGATCACTTCAACCTGTCCGGGACCGGAATTCACGTCAGACACCCGCCCTGCAAATGATTGGGAACGCCTGCGTTTTTCCAACCACTCCCAGAAAGCATTCAGTTGACACCCACAAATGCCTTCTTCCTGTCAATCTCTTGCGATCGCCCATGCGAATGGATTCTTTGCACAAACTCATCGCAGAGCAACGAACCGCTTTGTACCTGTGCGACGTGCCTGCACATTGCGGTGCATGCGCAGTTCTGACCTGATGGCAGCACTGCAAAAACCGCTAGCGAGTGATCAGTCTGAATTGGGCACATTAAGTGGTATAAATGAAAATGTATGGAACATGAGTAACATGAATTAAAAACAAATCATCACATTATAATGAAGTCCAGTAAACATGACACGATGGGAGTTGTAGTGCACTAAGGTCATCCTAGACAGGTCCGCACATGACATTCCACCATGCACTGGGCTCAGCCACCAAGCATCCCTGGAACTTGTTATAAAATGTTGCCAAGTATGACAGTCACATATCAAAGTAAACTCTAAGTGTATATACTATATAAAAGCGAAAATCCGTCCTTCTGTCTTTCTATACAAATCCACAGTTTACAAGTGACGATCGTTAAATTTTACATACAAGTGTATTAAAACACGGCGGAGGCAACAAAAACAATTAGAAAGAAATCCCTAGCACCCCTAGGGGGGCAGACAGCAGCACAGAGTATAGCAGGAGACAGCATAATTCCGGAATTGCTGGAGCAATGTACTCAAAACTTAGTACACATATGCCTTACAATCTGGGAACAAACACTGTGGGAGGAAGACACCCCTAGCACCCCCAGGGGTAGGGCAGCAGCACTGAGTATTTCAGCAGACAGCATAACTCTGGAATGCCTGCAGCAATTTACAACAAACTTGGTACACATATGACTTTCACTGTGGAAACAAACACTATGGGGGTCAGACACCCCTAGCACCCATAGGGGTGGGACAGCAGCACAGAGTATGTCAGCAGACAGCATAACTGTGGAAGGCCTGGAGCAATTTACACCAAACTTGGTACACATCTGACTTACAATCTGCAAACAAACTCTGTGGGGGTTAGACACTCCTAGGGGGTGGGATAGCAGCACAGAGTATGTCAGGAGACAGCATAACTCCCGAATGCCTGGACCAATTTACAACAAACTTGGTTCACATATGACTTGCAAGCTGGTAACAAACACCGGGGGGGGGGGTATGACACCCCTAGCACCCCTAGAGGTGAGGCAGCAGCACAGAGGTTTTCAGCAGTCAGCATAACTCTAGAATGCCTGGAGCAATTTACACCAAACTTGCTACACATATGACTTACACTCTGGGAACAAACACTGTGAGGGTAACACACCAATAGCACCCCTAGGGGTTGGCCAGCAGCACACACTATATCAGGACATGCATGATATCTCAGTGATGACAGGGCTGCATGTGACAGGGCCAGTGACATGATGTGAGGAGGGGAATGGAGGCAGCAGGAAGCCACAGAATGAGAGTTGTATAGTGGGAAAAGCAGGGTCCCTTGGGGGACCAAAAAGGGGTGCGGCCACTACACAACGTGCATCAGGGAAGCAAGATATGTCTATATACTAGATCTCCAACCAACGTAAATTAACAAACTATCGCTCTAATTTACCATCCTCATCCCGTACCAAAGCATGGGTATTCAGCTATCTACAATGTTATTTATACTGTGTGTTTACTATTTACATTTATTTTTGTAAACAGACATTCTTAAAATCTGGGGCAATGCCGGGTACTCCAGCTAGTATATACTAAATCATCTGTCACAGTAGCAATATTCTGAGCATATTGGAAGTCTCGCAACAACATTTATAGATGGAATTTAAGATCATACATGTTAACATTCAACAATATGCTATATTGGCATGCCCTCTTATGGAGTCTATGTAAGTCAATAGCAAAACCAAATGCTCAATCTACATACAGTATAGTGTGGGCACAAGGTTGTCATGCAATAAGTGATATACCGGCCAGACTCTTATATCTAAGTTTCCTTTTGATGCGTGATCCAAATAATGTATCACTAACAATGACATTACTGTGAAGTGAAGGAGAGATGATTAGGATGGTCACCTGTAACACACATGCAATGTTTCTGTGACATGGAAAAACAATGGAAGAAATGTTATGGAGTCACCTTCATTGTTGTCCTAGTCAGTGGTGGAACTACCGCCTGTGCAAGCAGTGCCTTGCACTAGAGCCCACCGCTGTCAAGGGGCCCAAAGCCAGCAGCATTTCACCTCTTCAGTGGCATGCCAGTGAAGAGGTGAAATGCAGCTGGCTTTGGGCCCTTTGACATCGGTGGGCCTTTTAACAGCGGTTGGCCCTCTCCCCCTCCCTCCTCCTTACTTTGCTCAGCCGGCCCAGTGAATCACACGATCACGTCATTTTTGAAATCTCCACCAGCCGAGCGAAGTACAGGGGGGAGGGAGGATGGAAGGGGAGAGCATTATAGTGCTGGCGGGATAGTGCCCACCAGCAAATGCTAATGCTAGGGAAGCAGGGCCGGATTAAGCCTTCGGGGGGCCTGGGGTACTTAAGGTAGGGGGACCCTCTTGTCAGGACCACCCCCCCTGGTTGTGTGTGTGTGTGTGTGTGTGTGTGTGTGTGTGTGTGTCTCCTCCTCCCGCAACAGCAATTCCCTGTATCCACACCCAGAGCCAGATTTAGACCATCAGTTTGGGTCCCCCCTCCTTCAACTGCATGCAGTTTCACACACACACACACACACTCACACACACACACACACACACACCATACTTGCCTGCCTGACCCTCTCCATGAGGGAGAAAATGCTCTGTTCCTGGACTTTCCTGGTAATGTATGATTGCCATCACCTGTGGTGAAACGCCTTTCTTATCAATTAACTAGCTCACCACAGGTGATGGCAATCATACATTACCAGGAAAGTCCAGGAACAGAGCATTTTCTCCCTCATGGAGAGGGTCAGGTAGGCAAGTATGACACACACATACTGCCCCCATAGCAATACACACATGCTGTCCCCTATAGCCACACACACACACACTGCCCTCATAGCTGCACACACACACTGCCTTACTGACACGGAAACGATACCTCTTACGACAGATACCACTTAATGGGGCAAATGTTTTATCCCTTCAAAAAGATGTCACTTCTCCACATTAGCGCGCTGTTTTGTACTCATCCTTTACTGAAATGTATGAACGCTCCTCTGGCCGGTAAAAGGATTCGTTATGTGGCAGGGGAGGCGATGCAGTCACATCTCTCTCTTCGCCATTCGTACTATTGTGGAGCATATGCAGTATGCTTCTTTCCAAGAGGTCCCCGCGCCTGTGTTTCTGCACATGCGCGTTTGACAGGGAAAGATGCCGGGGAAGGACGCTGTGTCTGGCCAGGCAGTGCACATACAATAACGTTTTAGCAAACACAATTAAAAATAAAAACGGATTGGAAGGAAGAACGAGGAAATGCCTGCAACGCCAGGCCGGGGGAGGCGAAGAGTGCAGGGAGGCATAACGTGGCGAAAAGCGCAGTGTCCCCCTTCATACATTAGGTATGGTTCGCCTTCCTATGCACACAGCGCGGGATACGTTACAATCCTGTGCGCTGTGTGCATTCGTTAAAACTACACTGACAGCCGGTTCTTACATCAGGTAGAAGCGAAGAAACTTAGCGTGTGCTATGTGCACAAAGGCACATAGCACACATTCTTACATCTGCCTCACTGACACAGACATATCTTAGATAGAACCACTGACACACACACTTAATGACACAGACACCGCTTACTGACACACACTTAACGACACAGACACCTCTTACTGACAAAAACACACTTACTGACAGACACCCTTACTGACATATATGCCTTACTGACACATACACCACATTTTGGCACATACATACTGACAGCCACCCCTTACTAATACAGATACAAGTTACTGATACAAATATTTACTGACACTATTTATTGGCACATTATCATACATACTTACAGACACACCTTACTGACAGAGACAAAACTTACTAACACAGATACCAATCACTGACACACACACACAATGCAAAAAAACACTTATTTACACAGATATGACTTACTGACAGTCTGACACAGACACCACCTATTGACCTATATACCCCTTACTGACACACACAAACAACACACTGACACCTATACACACACTGACACAAACACACTTACTGACATACACACTTCATGACATACATTCACACAGAAGAGGACACAGCCTTCATGATATGCTCCCCCCTCCCCCACAGCACACTGCTGCACACAGAAATACATGCTACTGGTGTGTCACTGTGTGGGGTTGGTGCTCACCTCTCCAAAGTCCAGACTACTTGACCTTTGTCACTTTTTATCAGCTTCAGTCAATTCTCTGGCTGGCTCAATTTAGTCCGCTTGGTCTGTCTCTCCTCAGAGACGCTGGGAGGAGGCGTGGTCTGCTGCTGCTGTACAGTAGCAGTGTAACCCATCGTGCAGCCACTCAGCGTGACTGCAGTGTGCAGGCAGCAGAGGCCAGCTGTATCAGAGGTAGAACAGCTCCAGCTGGGGGGCCCCAGAGATTAGAGGGCCCGGGGTACTGACCCCCTGTGACCCCCCTTAATCCGGCTCTGTAGGGAAGGCCAAAGGTGGTTTATCTATCGAAGGTCACCATCGATGGATAACATTGAAGGTCAGTGGCCACCACCAAGCGTTCCCCTAGGCAACGAGCATAACTCCTTGGCAATGAGCATGGATCCCAGAGCATAAAACCACTGGGAACAAGCATGACACAATATGTAAAACCCCTGGCAATGCGCATGAAACCCCTGGCAACGTGCTGGTAAAAATATCTAAACTGGCACTGTGGGGGAATATCTAACACTGTGGGGGCATATCTGGCACTATGAGGGCATATCTGGCAGCATGGGGGTAGTGTGGGGGCATATCTGGCAACGTGGGGGAATATGTATATTTGGCACTGCGGGAGCATATCTAGCACTGTGGGGCATGTGTATTTGGCAATGAGGGGGCATATCTGGCACTATGAGGGCATATCTGACACCGTGGGGGAATATGTGTATATGGCACTGTGGCTGCATATCTAGCACTGTTGGGGCATGTGTATCTGGCAATATCGGGGCATATCTAGCACCGTGGGAGCATATCTGGCACTGTGGGGGCATATGTGTATCTGGCACTGCACTACTTGGGTCATGTGTATTACACCCCCCATTTTCATTGGCCACGCCCCAAGTGACCACACCCATTTTTTTGCAGTGCACGCGCATTCGGCGCACGCACACAGTACAACTAACTTTTTGTTATACTTGCACCACCGTGTATATATATATATGTGTGTGTGTGTATATATATATATATATATATATATATATATCGTATATGGCAGCATGCAAAGAATCTCTCTAATTTGGTGTTGGGGGAGGGGGGTGGACTTGGATGGGATGAGAGGGGACATTTTGTTGCACTTGGGCCCACCGCTCGCTAGCTCCGCCACTGGTCCTAGTTGATAGGATAACCAGAAGAGTAGCTTTCGGTGGAGTGTCCTGAGATTAAATGAAAACCAAAACGTTATGTACGCTCCAGGTTCCGTTCTCAGCAGTTCGGCTGTCGGTACAATGGTGCCACGTGGTGCCACAGGGCACAGCCATGCTCACTGTCCACTCAACCTCTTTCCAACACGTCTAGCGGGTGTGAAGTCGAATGGATGTCATTACCTATTCCCTGTGAATGTCACCTTGGGGGCCCGCCTTACAATTTTATATAAGCTGGTAATGAATAATACATTTCTAGTGCGCCACAAAAAAAGACAACTCGAGTTACACAGGTTCTGTGCCTGATTAAACCAGGTGAAATGCAGACTTGAGGTCAGCCAGCCACAGAAACTGTATAATTCATGAGTTTCCTGGTTTAATGGGAGAGTATAGTTAGTATAGCGCTATCTCTTTCTCTCTCTCTCTGTGTGTGTATATATATATATATATATATATACGTACGTACGTACGTACGTACGTACGTACGTACGTACGTACGTACGTACGCACTCACACATAATGGAAAATTATTAATTCAGCCTCTTAGATAAAGAGCTTTATTTCCTTATAAAATATAAGCAGTGATTTAGTCTAGAAATTCCTGTCACTTATGTTTTCCCTTTACCTATATATTGAGGCACTCTATACAATATTGCCTTATACTTCATCTTCTACACTAGTCTCATTTTGTTAAAACCAGAAACTCATGTATATCCAGTTGTAATTGAGGTAGAAAATGTATATGTAAGATAGCTGTAACTCTATAGCTTTGCTGTTGGTTACTGTGACATCACACCTAGCCTGTGACATCACTAGCCCGTGACATCACAATGCTTCTTCCTGTAACATTCTATCTAGAGCTGCTAACGTTTCCAGTTTCCATGCAGGAAGACAGGTAGGAGGAGGTGAGTCCTACATAGCAGAGTATGATGGAGAGGGGTAAGGAAGACAGAGTGCAGTATAGTCTGCTGAAAGGCAAGACAAGATAGACAGAACAGGGAATACAGGTACAAGGACACAATGGCCCTCATTCCGAGTTGTTCGCTCGCAAGGCGAATCACACGCTAAGCCGCCGCCTACTGGGAGTGAATCTTAGCTTCTTAAAATTGCGAACGATGTATTCACAATATTGCGATTACAAACTACTTAGCAGTTTCAGAGTAGCTTCAGACTTACTCGGCATCTGCGATCAGTTCAGTGCTTGTCGTTCCTGGTTTGACGTCACAAACACACCCAGCGTTCGCCCAGACACTCCTCCGTTTCTCCAGCCACTCCCGCGTTTTTTCCGGAAACGGTAGCGTTTTTATCCACACGCCCATAAAACGCCGTGTTTCCGCCCAGTAACACCCATTTCCTGTCAATCACACTACGATCGCCGGAGCGAAGAAAAAGCCGTGAGTAAAAATACTATCTTCATAGCAAAATTACTTGGCGCAGTCGCAGTGCGAACATTGCGCATGCGTACTAAGCAGAAAAACGCTGCGATGCGAAGAAAATTACCGAGCGAACGACTCGGAATGAGGGCCAATAATAGGAGAAGTGCAGGAAGGAACGACATATTTAGGAATAAAAATGTAGCGTTACAGGAATAAAGAGGGCAGTATGGAGGATAAGCACACATACAGGGGATGCAGATAACCTGGGTCTCTATGAGGCAGGATCGTGGCTTTGGGATGAAAAACTTAATAAAATAGATAAATGGGATATTGATAACTTTGAAAGTATCTTGTTTGGTTTAAGGAAAATTGGGAAACTGGTTGACTTATGGACATTTTATTGTACTTAAACTAGTACTATGCTTAATGATAGTCTTTTGTGTTTTTTAGATTATCTGGCAAAGAGATTTGCAGAGTGTCGGGTGACCGGCAAAGAGATCTGCAAAGTGTCAGTTGAAGACAACGGGAGGGGTCGCAGAGGAATTAGTGACTGGAGAATAGCATGCAGGAGGTAAGTTACCATACTTGTGTAATTGTGTGTGTGGTGGGGGGTATTGAGACCACAGTCAAAACATAGGCCCTCATTCCGAGTTGATCGCACCAAGCAACTTTTTGCTGCTGGTGCGATCAACTAATCACCGCCTATGGGGGAGTGTATTTTAGCATAGCAGGGCTGCGAACGCTTGTGCAGCCCTGCTATGCTAAAAAGTTTCCTGCAAAACAAGACCAACCCTGGACATACTTACCCTGTGCGAGGGATCCAGCGATGATAGGCACGGCTTTGATGTCAGACATCCACCCTCCGTTCACCTGGACATGCCTGCATTTTCCTTACCACTCCCCGAAAACGGCTCCAAATGGTGAGTTGCCGCCCCGGATCGCCTTCCTGCAGTCAATCTTCTTGCGGTCGCCGCTGTGACCACTTTCTTCATAGTCAGCGTCATTGCCCGCAATGACACGCGTTCGCATGACAGGCGCATGTGCAGTAGTGACCCGGTCGCAGCTGTGCGAACGAAAGTACGCTGTGATCGGTTTGGAATGACCCCCATAGGGTCTATGGTGGGGGAGAGCGGACAATACAAAACATGCAGTAGGGGCAACTTGGTATAGCACATACATATGGTGTGGGGGCACAATACAAAAAAAAACAGAAATTGTGGCGTACCCTATAGGACATATAGAGGAAGGACATACACTTTTGGGGGTTGCGAGATGTAGAACATACTGTAATACAGAAAAACAGGAAGGGTGGGGAGAGCATGATACAGAACATACAGATCGGGGGAAGAACAATACAGATCAGGGCGACCTGTGTTGCTGCTGGAGAGCCCCCTGTGTCTAGGAGACTTGCTCAGCCTACGACTGCTCAGACTCACGATGCAATTGTGAACGGCAAGATTGCAGCAGCGATCGCTTCAACAACCACAACTGAATCAGGCCACAATTACACCATTATATTTTACTATTTTATCACATTTAACAACTAAGGGGTCAGTTTAATTAGGTGCGAGTTTGTCTTACAACAGCCGCACTTTCCGGTAGCCCCATAGGCTGAATCTGGCCACGAAGGGTGTGAGTTTGGATGCTGTTGAAACGTTGCAGCAATGGTAACTCGTACCTAATTGGATTGACCCCTAAATGTTAGCAATTTATAGCTTTTATTATTTACTGGTCAAATTTATTTTCTGAAGGTACCCACTAATTACTATAAGAAAGAACTTATTCCCCCAATGTGTGTATTGTATAAAAACAATGGGCCCTTTGGGATAATTGTCCTTATTTTAGGCATTTTCCATGTCCTCAGTAGTTAGAGTAACATATTTACATAGAGAGATTTTTCTCTCTACACAACCACACCACTGTTTGCAGTTTGTCTCTCTGCTTATTCATCCACTAACAATGATTTTACATCTCTTCCTCTTCGTCTACATGCAGTGTGTGATTCCTGAATAGCTGCCCTGGGAGGAGAGCTGCGGACACATGCTCCAAATGTTGGGACATATGTATTACCTATTAGGAGAAGCGCGAAAGATGGCGGCTGTCAGGTTTACGGCAGTCAGAATACTGACACTGGGATCCCGACACTCTTCAGAATCCCGACGTTGGAACTACAAATGCGCAAGGATACAGGCGCCCGTATACCCATGATCATAGGTTTAGTGCTGGGCAAGGGGGGTTAGGTTTAGGCGTCAGGCACCGGGGAGGGGGTGTGTTTAGGTTGCAGGGGAGGGAGCGTTAGGTTTACGTGTCAGGCGAGGGGGTTAGGGTTAGGTTGCAGGTGGGAGGATGTTAGGGTTAGGCTGTGGATAGGGTGGGTTAAGCACCCCTGGGGGAGGTTAGGCTGCATGGGAGGGAGGGTTAGGCATCAGACGGGAGGGTTAGGTTTAGGCGTTAGGTGGGGGGGTTAAGTTTAGACTGTGGGTGGGGGGCATCCCCGGTGGTGGTTAGGCTGCCGGGGAGGGAGGGTTAGGTTTAGGCGGGGGGAGGTTATGTTTAGGCGTTAGGTGGGGGGGGTTAAGTTTAGGCTGTGGGTGGGGTGAGGTTAGGGTTAGGCTGCGGGTAGGGTGAGTTAGGCACCCCTGAGGGTGGTTAGGCTGTGAAGGAGGGAGGTTAAGGCATCAGGCGGGGGTTAGGATTAGGCATTAGGCGCTGGGTTAGGTTTAGGCTGCGTGTGGGGGGAGGTTAGCGATAGGCTGTGGATAGGGTGGGTTAGGCACCCACGGGAGTGGTTAGGCTGCGGGAGAGGGAGGGGTAGGTTTAGACAGCAGGGATGGTGGTCATGATTAGGCATCTCTGCGGGAGGGTTAGGCACAAAGGGGAGAGGATAGGGTTATGCTGCGGGTAGGGTGGGTTAGGGACCACCCCCGGGTCAGTTATGCTGCGAGGGAGAGGGTTAGGTTTAGGCATCAGGTGGAAAAATTAGGTTTAGGCGTCAGGCGGGGGGGGGGGGTTAGGTTTAGGCTATGGGTGGGGGGAGGTTAGGGTTAGGCAGCGGGTATGGTTAGTTAGGGTTAGGAACCCCCAGGGGTGGCTAGGCTGCTGGGAAGGGAGGGTTAAGTTTAGGCATCAGGTGGGGGTTTAGGTTTAGGCATCAGGCGGGGGGTTAGGATTAGGCTGCGGGTGAGGGGAGGATAGGGTTAGGCTGCAGGTGGGGGGAAGTTAGGGTTAGGCTGTGGGTTGGGTGGGTTAGGCACCCCTGGGAGTGGTTAGGCTGCGGGGAAGGGAGGGTTAGGTTTAGGTAGAAGGGACAGAGGTTAGGATTAGGAACCTCCGCTGGAGTTTTAGGCACAAAGGTGGAGATTAGGGTTAGACTGCGGACAGGCAGGGTTAGGGGGGAGAACACCCCTTACTCAACCCTGTCTGTCTTTTCTGTACTGGGATCCCGGCATTGTTATGACAACCACCAGGATCCCATGCGCTGGGATAGCATACTGAACCCTCTATTAGTACACCTCTTAATGCCCAGAGGGAAGGGCGATCCTGAGGCCATGGTTCCCCAGAGGTTTCCCCCCAAGGGGGTTTTCCTCTCCTGAGTGCTGAAGGATGACTCTTTGTGAGTCCAGAGGTGTAGCTTTTATGCCATAATGAGTACCAATCTCATGCCCGCCCCTGCAATGTATAAGAAGTAAGATAATTGCTAATGTGATCACTTTACTTCTGGGTTTAGACCCCGGCTGCGCTAGTTCACATGTGCAATCATCAGACTGCATATGTAAGAGCAGACAGTAATGCAGAGGGATCCCAAGGATCCTTCTCCTGGGAATTATTGCATAATGTAGACCACAGGCTACAAAAGCCATTTAGAAATGGCATTAGCTGCCGGGCAAAGCTCAGAAATGTTTGCATTCTGGATCTTGGTGAGTTTCACAGTTTACCATCTGCCGTAGAAACTTTTGGCGGCTGCTTTTGTGTTCAAAATAGGAGGAATGCAATAGATATCTCAAATATCCATTGTAGTCCCCAATACATACATTCAGGGGCTGGTTAATATTTGTGGGCAGCCCCCAAAACCAACTGTTTTTGGAAATGTCTCACAAATATTATTTATTAAATATTCCACTTAATAAACTTTTTATATTTTAACATAAACTAAAAAATGATTTATGTATTCATTGACTGAGTCTCCCGTCTTTACTGAATGCTAATTTCACAGGGTCCCCAAATTATTACTGATATGACTGTTACTCTACTGTCCTGCTGGTGCTCCTGGCCTGCTGTATAGCAGCCAGAAATATATTTTATATACAGCACTCTTGGGGAAATGTATCAAGCCTTTGCCAAATGATGATCTAAATATCCAGAATTCCTGGTCAGACATATTATGTGTATAATTATACTACAGGTTGAGTATCCCTTATCCAAAATGCTTGGGACCAGAAGTATTTTGGATATTGGATTTTTCCGTATTTTGGAATAATTGCATACCATAATGAGATATCATGGTGATGGGACCTAAGCCTAAGCACAGAATGCATTTATGTTTCATACACACCTTATACACACAGCCTGAAGGTAATTTTAGCCAATATTTTTAATATCTTTGTGCATTAAACAAAGTGTGTGTACATTCACACAATTCAATTATGTTTCATATACACCTTATATACACAGCCTGAAGGTCATTGAATATAATATTTTTAATAACTTTGTGTATTAAACATTCCACTTAATAAACTTTTTATATTTTAACATAAACTAAAAAATGTTTTATGTATTCGTTGACTGAGTCTCCCGTCTTTACTGAATGCTAATTTCACAGAGTCCGCAAATTATTACTGATATGACTGTTAACTCTACTGTCCTGCTGGTGCTCCTGGCCTGCTTTATAGCAGCCAGACATATATTTTATATACAGCACTCATGGGGAGATGTATCAAGCCTTGGAGAGAGATAAAGTGCAGATGTCCAAACCACCCAATCATCTCCTGTCACTTATCTAGCACAGTACATGAAATGATACCTGTAGTTAGAAGCTTCATTTGATTTGGGCAAATACTCAACTTTATCTCTCTCCACGGCTTGATATATCTCCCGGAAAATATCATGTCTTCCTTTCACTTAATTAACAAGTTAAATTAATTAATTGTCTTGGAAACAGGGTAAGAAATTCACAGTATAAGATAATGTTATAAAGGCTTGTCAATACCTCCTGGTACATTTACATTGATTTATCATTCACATTTCTTCCATGCCAGACAGGGGTGGATTGGGAACGTAAAGTGGCCCTGAAAATATATGAAAAGTAGCCTCATGTAGGTTGGAGCAATCCAGCTATAAGCGGGGCCCAACACAAATTGGGCTTAAGCAAACTGTTAGCATTACTCACAGTGGTAGTAAGCAAGGCTAATGCAGCATGGTAGGATGGTAGGCAGTCACAGCACCAGCAGTAGTATCGTGTCACAGGAGGTGGAAATCACACCGGTGGGTGAGGCATTGCACTGGTAGGCAGTCACAGCACCTGCAGGAGAATTATGTCACAGGAGGTGGAGATCACACCAGTAGGTGAGGCATTGTACTGGTAGGCAATCACAGCACCAGCAGTAGGATCATGTCACAGGAGGTGGAGATCACACCAGTAGGTGAGGCATTGCACTAGTAGGCAGTCACAGTACCTATGGTAGCTACACCCCTATATATAACACATGTAACTGTGACAGGGAAGGTGGCCTCTCTCGGCTCTGGGCCCCATAGTAGCTGCCAATGGCGGATTGGGATCGAACACCAGCCCGGAAAAAATCAGCCCTAATGAGGGCAGAGTCTGTTGAGTGGGAGGGGCCTGTCAAGAGGGCGGGATCACTCCTCTGAGGTCCTGATTCTGAGATAGACACAGTTGGGGCCTCCTTTGCTTTACGTTATGCTAATGTTTACCTGTGACTGTGGCCCTCATTCTGAGATGATTGCTCGCTAGCTACTTTTAGCAGCCGTGCAAACGCATTGTCGCCACCCATGGGGGAGTGTATTTTCGCTTTGCAAGTGTGCGATCGCATGTGCAGCTGAGCGACACGAACACATTTTGTGCAAAACAAGACCAGCCCTGTAGTTACTTATCCTGTGTGATGATTCTAGCAATGGAGGTCCCGGAATTGACGTCAGATACCCGCCCTGCAAACGCCTGGACACACCTGCATTTTCCCGAACACTCCCAGAAAACGGTCAGTTGCCACCCACAAACGCCCTCTTCCTGTCAATCTCCTTGCGATCGGCTGTGCGAATGGATTCGTTGCTAAAAGCATTGCTCAACAACGATGCTCTTTGAACCCGTACGACGCGCGTTCGCATTGCGGCGCATACGCATGTTCAGTTTTGCCATTCTTTTACCTAATCGCAGCACTGCGAAATTCGGCAGCGAGCGATCAACTTGGAATGACCCCCTTTATGCATATGCTGCTACAATACCCTTCCCTGATGCACATCTGTATGTCTAAATATACAAGGACTGATACTGTATGCCCACTTTCAGTATCTACTGACACTGCAGTCATGCCTTCAATCTACTTCTGATTTGATTGATTTTATTGATTGACAGGCAGATGCGGTCACTGGGCGAGAGGGGGCTGGACGGCGGCGTTAAGCCGTGGTTTAAAGGGCGCAGTCTGCCCAACGCAGGCATGGCCGGGCCGATGGGGGGCAGGTCACGGCGGCTGCGTGACATCACACGCAGCCACTGCGACCCGGGCAGCGAAGAGGTTCTCCCGGCCAGCCGCAGGAGCTGCGCTGGCTGGGAGTTACTCCTCGAATGCAAAAGAATCACCGCTATGCGATGCTTTTGCATTTCTGCAGGGGGGGGGGGGGGAGGGGGGCGGCACTGACATGCGGGGCGGAGTAGACCTGTGCTGGGCGTCCGCCCGCATGTCTGAGTGCCTGATCGTAGACTTTTAAAGGGATCGGGGCACTACTCGGTTAAAAGATACCTTGATGTGTATACTCCCTCTATCCTTTGTGTGAGTGGGGTACGCCCTTGAGCAGCTTCTAAAAATCTGTATTCTCACCTTGTTACTTGTTTAAGAATAAACTACACATTGTATTTCTTTTGTTATAATTTTTTCTGGGGCACCCATTCCGGATATACATCACCTGAAGAAAAATTGGAATTACGAGAAATTCTCTGCACCTCTCCTAAAAAGGGATGTATTCGCTTCTTTCCTATTAAGCGCACCATATGTTATACAGGTCCAAAATTTGTGTTGTGTGATATCTTCAGAAAACGCCTCAGTCCCACACGCTGATGCCCACCTCCCGTGTGAAGTGACCAGTCCAGGCGAGCTGATGATGCTATTCCTGCTGAATCCCATCATCATTTCCCCTTCCCCCGCTTTACAATGATGTAATCGTGGCTTTATATACTGTGCCTTGATGATGCCATTCTGCTGTCATGCCCCTGCACTGCCCACATGGTTGCGCCATACCCCTCCCAACTGGCAGCCAAGAACTTGGTAAGTGTGTGATATCTGGGCCCTGTAGCTCACCAGCAAAAAAGTATCTATTTTTTAACCATTTCATCACCCCCACTGCATACAATGGGGACTATGTACTAAGCATTGGAGAGAGATAAAGTGGATGGAGATAAAGTACCAGCCAATCAGCTCCTGTCATTTTTCAAACCCAGCCTATAATATGACAGCAGCTGATTGGCTGGTACATATCTCCATCCACTTTACCTCTCTCCAAGGCTTAGTAAATAGACTTCAGTATTTGTGATGAGCCCCAGTGCTTTAGCCTACCAAACACCCACCGCCACCAATTTTGCTACTAAACACTGTAAAGCATGAGAGGACATGGGCTGTTATCCGATGTCTCCACTGTACAGCTGGCCACACGCAGGCCCATCCCGCCTCTGGAGCTGCGGCCCAGGATTATTGATCAGTTTGACCTCACACTTGGATGGCCAAACCTGACATGGACCAGTAAAACAGCCCCATGGGGTTTCTGGAGGATCTATGGGGCCAATTCAGACCCGATCACTTGCTAGCTGTTTTTTACAGTCCTGCGTTCACATAGTCGCCGCCCACCGGGGAGTGTATTTTAGCTGTGCAAGTGTGCGATCGCATGTGCTGCCGAGCGGTACAAAAAGATTTTGTGCAGTTTCTGAGTAGCCCAGGACTTACTAAGCCGCTGCAATCACTTCAACCTGTCCGGGACCGGAATTCATGTCAGGCACCCGCCCTGCAAACGCTTGGAAACGCCTGCGTTTTTCCAACCACTCCCAGAAAATGGTCAGTTGACACCCACAAATGCCTTCTTCCTTCTCAATCTCCTTGCGATCGCCCATGTGAATGGATTCTTTGCACAACCCATCACCCTGTGCGACGTGCCTGCACATTGCGGTGCATACGCATGCGCAGTTCTGACCTGATGGCAGCGCTGCAAAAAACGCTAGCGAGCGATCAGGTCTGAATTAGGCCCTATAAACACTGTGTTATGTGCACATTTAGTGGTATAAATGAAAATGTATGGAACATGAGTACTTAACATAAATTAAACAAATCATCACATTATAATGAAGTCCAGTAAACATGACACGATGGGAGTTGTAGTGCACCAAGGTCCTCCTAGACAGATCCGCACATGACATTCCACCATGCACTGGGCTCAGCCACCAAGCATCCCTGGAACTTGTTATAAAATGTTGCCAAGTATGACAGTCACATATCAAAGTAAACTCTAAAGGGGGGTACTCATGGAGCGATCGCTGCTTAAAATATAAGCAATCTGACTAGATTGCTTAGATTTTAAGCAGTGATCTCTCCGTGTGTACCCCTCACAGCGATAGCGATGCGCAGCCCCGCGCATCGCTATCGCCAAGTGCTAGATTTGCCTGCATGCAGGCCAATCTAGCGGATCACTCACTTCACACGCTGGGTGAAATGAGCGCCCCCCCGCACGCTCAGCACACATTGTGCTCCGCTGAGCGGGGGAAGAGATGTGTGCTGAGCGGTTCGCTCAGCACACATCTCTCCCCACATCTGCCAGTGAGTACTGGCCTTAAGTGTATCTTCTATATAAAAGCAAAAATCCGTCCTCCTGTCTTTCTACACAAATCCACAGTTTACAAGTGACGATCGTTACATTTTACATACAAGTGTATTAAAACACGGCGGAGGCAACTAATACAATTAGAAATCCCTAGCACCCCTAGGGGGGGGCAGACAGCAGCACAGAGTATAACAGGAGACAGCATAATTCCAGAATTGCTGGAGCAATGTACTCAAAACTCGGTACACATATGCCTTACAATCTGGGAACAAACACTGTGGGAGGAAGACACCCCTAGCACCCCTAGGGGTGGGACAGCAGCACAGAGTATGTCAGCAGACAGCATAACTGTGGAAGGCTTGGAGCAATTTACACCAAACTTGGTACACATCTGACTTACAATCTGCAAACAAACTCTGTGGGGGTTAGACACTCCTACGGGGTGGGACAGCAGCACAGAGTATGTCAGAAGACAGCATAACTCCCGAATGCCTGGACCAATTTACAACAAACTTGGTTCACATATGACTTGCAAGCTGGGAACAAACACTGTGGGGGTATGACACCCCTAGCACCCCTAGAGGTGAGTCAGCAGCACAGAGTTTTTCAGCAGACAGCATAACTCTGGAATGCCTGGAGCAATTTACACCAAACTTGCTACACATATGACTTACAGTCTGGGAACAAACACTGTGAGGGTAACACACCACTAGCACCCCTAGGGGTGGGCCAGCAGCACACACTATATCAGGACATGCATGATATCTCAGTGATGACAGGGCTGCATGTGACAGGGCCAGTGACATGATGTGAGGAGGGGAATGGAGGCAGCTGGAAGCCACAGACTGAGAGTTGTATAGTGGGAAAAGCAGGATCCCTTGGGGGACCAAAATGGGGTGCGGCCACTACACAAAGTGCATCAGGAAAGCAAGATATGCCTATGTACTAGATCTCCAATCAACGTAAATTAACAAACTATCAATCTAATTTACCATCCTCATCCCGTACCAAAGCATGCGTATTCAGCTATCTACAATGTTATTTATACTGTGTGTTTAATATTTACATTTATTTTTGTAAACAGACATTCTTAAAATCCTGGGCAACGCCGGGTACTCCAGCTAGTATATACTAAATCATCTGTCACAGTAGCAATATTCTGAGCATATTGGAAGTCTCACAACAGAACATTTATAGATGGAATTTCAGATCATACATGTTATCATTCAACAATATGCTATATCGGCATGCCCTCTTATGGAGTCTATGTAAGACAATAGCAAAACCAAATGCTCCGTCTACATACAGTACAGCGCGGGCACAAGGTCGTCATGCAATAAGTGATATGCCGGCCAGACTCTTATACCCAAGTTTCCTTTTGATGCCTGGTCCAAATAATGTTTCACTAACAATGACATTACTGTGAAGTGAAGGAGAGATGATTAGGATGGTCACCTGTAACACACATGCAATGTTTCTGTGACATGGAAAAACAATGGAAGAAATGTTATGGAGTCACCTTCATTGTTGTCCTAGTCAGTGGTGGAACTACCGCCTGTGCAAGCAGTGCCTTGCACTAGAGCCCACCGCTGTCAAGGAACCCAAAGCCAGCAGCATTTCACCTCTTCAGTGGCATGCCAGTGAAGAGGTGAAATGCGGCTGGCTTTGGGCCCTTTGACAGCGGTGGGCCCTTTGACAGTGGTGGGCCCCTCCTTACTCCACTCGGCCGACCCAGTGAATGACGCGATCGCGTCATTCCTGAAATCTCTGCCAGCCGAGCGAAGTACAGGGGGGAGGGAGGATGGAAGGGGAGAGCATTATAGTGCTGGCGGGCTAGTGCCCACCAGCAAATGCTAATGCTAGGGAAGGCCATCGGTGGTTTATCTATCGATGGTCACCATCGATGGATAACATTGATTGTCAGTGGCCACCCCTAGCTACCCCTAGGCAACAAGCATTCCCCGTGGCACTTTGCATGGATCCCAGAGCATAAAACCACTGGGAACAAGCATGACACAACATGTAAAACCCCTGGCAATGTGCTGGCAGAAATATCTAAACTGGCACTGTGGGGGAATATCTAACACTGTGGGGGCATATCTGGTACTATGAGGGCATATCTGGCACCGTGGGTGCATGTGCATCTGGCAGTGTGGGGGCATATCTGGCAGTGTGGGGGAATATGTGTGTTTGGCACTCTGGGGGCATGTGTATTTGGCAATGTGGGGGCATATCTGGCACTATGAGGGCATATCTGGCAACATGGGGGAATATGTGTATATGGCACGGTGGGGGCATGTGTATCTGGCAATGTGGGGGCATATCTAGCACCGTGGGGGGAATATGTGTATCTGGCACTGCACTATTGGGTCATGTGTATTATGCCCCCATTTTCATTGGCCACGCCCCATATGACCACACCCATTTTTTTGCAGTACAACAAACATTTTTTTCAACTTGCACCACCGTGTATACGTGTGTGTGTGTGTGTGTGTGTGTGTGTGTGTGTGTGTGTGTGTGTGTGTGTGTGTATATATATATATACACACACATATATATCTTATACAGGGGCATGCAAAGAATCTCTAATTTGGTGTTGGGGGGAAGGGGGTGGACTTGGATGGAATGAGAGCGGGCATTTTGTTGCACCTGGGCCCACCGCTCGCTAGTTCCGCCACTGGTCCTAGTTGATAGGATAACCAGAAGAGTAGCTTTGGGTGGAGTGTCATGAGATTAAATGAAAACCAAAAAGTTATGTACGCTCCAGGTTCCGTTCTCAGCATTCCAGCTGTCGGTACAGTGGTGCCACGTGGTGCCACAGGGCACAACCACGCTCACTATCCACTCAACCTCTTTCCAACACGTCCAGCGGGTGTGAACAAGTTGAGAGGATGTCATTACCTATTCCCTGTGAATGTCACCTTAGGGGCCCGCCTTACAATTTTATATACGCTGGTATTGAATAATAAATTTCTAGTGCGCCACAAAAAAAGACAACTCTTATTTCTTCTCCTCTTCATACGCTTATGAGTTACACAGGTTCTGTGGCTGATTAAACCAGGTGAAATGCAGACTTGAGGTCAGCCAGCCACAGAAACTGTATAATTCGTGGGTTTCCTGTTTTAACGGGATAGTATAGTTAGTATAGCTATCTCTCGCTCTCTCTTTGTGTATGTATATATATATATATATATATATATATATATATACACACACACTGCTCAAAAAAATAAAGGGAACACAAACAACACAATGTAACTCCAAGTCAATCACACTTCTGTGAAATCAAACTGTCCACTTGTGAAGCAACACTGATTGACAATCAATTTCACATGCTGTTGTGTAAATGGAATAGACAACAGGTGGGAATTATGGGCAATTAGCAAGACACCCCCAATAAAGGAGTTGTTCTGCAGATGGTGACCACAGACCACTTTTCAGCTCCTATGCTTTCTGGCTGATGTTTTGGTCACTTTTGAAAGCTGGCGGTGCTTTCACTCTAGTGGTAGCATGAGACGGAGTCTACAACCCACACAAGTGGCTCAGGTAGTGCAGCTCATCCAGGATGGCACATCAATGTGAGCTGTGGAAAGAAGGTTTGCTGTGTCTGTCAGCGTAGTGTCCAGAGCATGGAGGCGCTACCAGGAGACAGACCAGTACATCAGGAGACGTGGAGGAGGCCGTAGGAGGGCAACAACCCAGCAGCAGGACCGCTACCTCCGCCTTTGTGCAAGGAGGAACAGGAGGAGCACTGCCAGAGCCCTGCAAAATGACCTACAGCAAGCCACAAATGTGCATGTGTCTACTCAAACGATCAGAAACAGACTCCATGAGGGTGGTATGAGGGCTCGAAGTCCACAGGTGGGGGTTGTGCTTACAGCCCAACACCGTGCAGGACGTTTGGCATTTGCCAGAGAACACCAAGATTGGCAAATTCGCCACTGGCGCCCTGTGCTCTTCCCAGATGAAAGCAGGTTCTCACTGAGCACATGTGACAGTGAGTCTGGAGACGCCAAGGACAATGTTCTGCTGCCTGCAACATCCTCCAGCATGACCGGTTTGGCAGTGGGTCAGTAATGGTGTGGGGTGGCATTTCTTTGGGGGGCCGCGCAGCCCTCCATGTGCTCACCAGAGGTAGCCTGACTGCCATTAGGTACCGAGATGAGATCCTTAGACCCCTTGTGAGACCATATGCTGGTGCGGTTGGCCCTGGGTTCCTCCTAATGCAAGACAATGCTAGACCTCATGTGGCTGGAGTGTGTCAGCAGTTCCTGCAAGATGAAGGCATTGATGCTATGGACTGGCTCGCCCGTTCCCCAGACCTGAATCCAATTGAGCACGTCTGGGACATCATGTCTCGCTCCATCCACCAACGCCACATTGCACCACAGACTGTCCAGGAGTTGGCGGATGCTTTAGTCCAGGTCTGGGAGGAGATCCCTCAGGAGACCATCCACCACCTCATCAGGAGCATGCCCAGGCATTTTAGGGAGGTCATACAGACACGTGGAGGCCACACACACTACTGAGCCTCATTTTGACTTGTTTTAAGGACATTACATCAAAGTTGGATCAGCCTGTAGTGTGTTTTTCCACTTTAATTTTGAGTGTGACTCCAAATCCAGACCTCCATGGGTATATAAATTTGATTTCCATTGATCATTTTTGTGTGATTTTGTTGTCAGCACATTGAACTATGTAAAGAACAAAGTATTTAATAAGAATATTTCATTCATTCAGATCTAGGATGTGTTATTTTAGTGTTCCCTTTATTTTTTTGAGCAGTGTATATATATATACACGCACTCACACGTAACGGAAAATGATTAATTCAGCCTCTTAGATAAAGAGCTTTATTTCCTTATAAAATATAAGCAGTGATTTAGTCTAGAAATTCACGTCACTTATGTTTTCCCTTTACCTATATATTGAGGCACTCTATACAACATTGCCTTATACTTCATTTTCTACACTAGTCTCATTTTGTTAAAACTAGAAACTCATGTATATCCAGTTGTAATTGAGGTAGAAAATGTATATGTAAGATAGCTGTAACTCTGTAGCTTTGCTGCTGGTTACTGTGACATCACACCTAGCCTGTGACATCACTAGCCTCTGACATCACAATGCTTCTTCCTGTAACATTCTAGCTAGAGCTGCTGATGTTTCCAGTTTCCATGCAGGAAGACAGGTAGGAGGAGGTGAGTCCTACATAGCAGGGTATGATGGAGAGGGGTAAGGAAGACACAGTGCAGTATAGTCAGCTGAAAGGCAAGACAAGATAGACAGAACAGGGAATACAGGTAAAAGGACACAATAATAGGAGAAGCGCAGGAAGGAACGACATATTTAGGAATAAAAATGTAGCATTACAGGAATAAAGACGGCAGTATGGAGGATAAGCACACAGAGCTGGCCCTAACCAATATGATGCCCTAGGCAAGATTTTGGCTGATGCCCCCTAGCACCACCTCTAGTTCCGCCTCTGACCCTGCACCCCTTTCCCAGCACCATCACCCCTCACCCATAGCAGTCCTTTCTTTTGTTTTCCTACCCCCTGTAATTTAAATAAGAACAGTGTGCACATTCGGCGCACAGCCCACACAATAGTACCCCCAATTCAAATTATGCCTCACAGTAGTGCAACTTTAGTCACAATTTATAATACGATAATGTCCCTTATTCACATTATATCACACAGTAGTACCAATTTACCTTATATATGTTACTTCTCACAGTAGTGCCCCTCATTCACATAAGATCATACTGAATTGCTCCTTATTCACATTACACCACACCATATTGCTCCTTATTCACATTACACCACACCATATTGCTCTTTATTCACAGTAGTGCCCTTTCTATACGTTACGCCACACAGTAGAGCACCTTATACACATAATGCCACACATTGGTAATGCATTTATACACATAATACCACACAGTAATGCCCCTTACACATATTACACACATTTTTAATGTCCTTATAAACATAATACGCCTTACACATTATGCCAACCCTTATTAATGCCCTTATACACATAATTTCCCTTACACATATGCCGCACATTGTTAATGCCCTTATACACATGACACACATAATGTCCCTTACACATATGCCGCACTTTATTAGTGCCCTTATACACATGACACACATAGTGCCCCTTACACATATGTTACACATTATTAATGCCTCTATACAAATAATGACACATATAGTTCCTGGCGTGAGTCAACTGGCAGCTCTGCTAACGTCGGGTGCATATTTTTTTAATGAAAATGCATCTTATTTGCATTGCTATGTGGCTAGGATGCACAAGCAGCTTCTGCTGATTAAAATGATATGCAGCATGCCTATATACTGTGTGCGATTGTGGCTGTATCCGCATATGAAATGCTACACACAGAATATAGGCATGCCGCATATCATTTTAATCAGCAGAAACTGCTTGTGCCCCTAGGCATATCAGATGCCTTAGGCAATTGCCTAGTTTGCCTATGCCTAAGGCCGGCTCTGTAAGCACACATACAGGGAATGCAGATAACCTGGGTCTCTATGAGGCAGGATCGTGGCTTTGGGATAAAAAAGTTAATAAAATAGATAAATGGGATATTGATAACTTTGAAAGTATCTTGTTTGGTTTATCAATATCCCATTTATCTATTTTATTAACTTTTTCATCCCAAAGCCACGATCCTGCCTCTTAGAGACCCAGGTTTTCTGCATCCCCTGTATGTGTGCTTGTCCAGGTGAACGGAGGGCGGATGTCTGACGTCAAAGCCGTGCCTATCATCGCTGGATCCGTCGCACAGGGTAAGTATGTCCAGGGCTGGTCTTGTTTTGCAGGAAAATTTTTTAGCATAGCAGGGCTGCAGAAGCGTTCGCAGCCCTGCTATGCTAAAATACACTCCCCCATAGGCGGAGATTAGTTGATCGCACCAGCAGCAAAAAGTTGCTTGGTGCGATCAACTCGGAATGAGGGCCTATGTTTTGACTGTGCTCTCAATACCCCCCACCACACACACAATTACACAAGTATGGTTACTTACCTCCTGCATGCTATTCTCCAGTCACTAATTCCTCTGCGACCCCTCCCGTCATCTTCAACTGACACTTTGCAGATCTCTTTGCCGGTCACCCGACACTCTGCAAATCTCTTTGCCAGAACTTTGCCAAATGATGATCTAAATATCCAGAATTCCTGGTCAGACATACTATGTGTATAATTATACTACAGGTTGAATATCCCTTATCCAAAATGCTTGGGACCAAAAGTATTTTGAATATCGGATTTTTCCGTATTTTGGAATAATTGCATACCATAATGAGATATCATGGTGATGGGACCTAAGTCTAAGCACAGAATGCATTTATGTTTCATATACACCTTATACACACAGACTGAAGGTAATTTTAGCCAATATTTTTAATATCTTTGTGCATTAAACAAAGTGTGTGTACATTGACATTCACACAATTCAATTATGTTTCATATACACATTATATACACAGCCTGAAGGTCATTGAATACAATATTTTTAATAACTTTGTGTATTAAACATTCCACTTAATAAACTTTTTATATTTTAACATAAACTAAAAAATGTTTATGTATTCGTTGACTGAGTCTCCCGTCTTTACTGAATGCTAATTTCACAGAGTCCGCAAATTATTTCTGATATTACTGTTAACTCTACTGTCCTGCTGGTGCTCCTGGCCTGCTGTATAGCAGCCAGACATATATTTTATATACAGCACTCTTGGGGAGATGTATCAAGCCTTGGAGAGAGATAAAGTGCAGATGTCCAAACCACCCAATCATCTTCTGTCACTTATCTAGCACAGTACAGTACATGAACTAATACCTGTAGTTAGAAGCTTCATTTGATTTGGGCAAATACTGAACTTTATCTCTCTTCACGGCTTGATATATCTCCCGGAAAATATCATGTCTTCCTTTCACTTAATTAACACGTTAAATTAAGTAATTGTATTGGAAACAGGGTAAAAGGCTTGTCAATACATCCTGGTACATTTACATTGATTTATCATTCACATTTCTTCCATGCCAGACAGGGGTGGATTGGGAACGTAAAGTGGCCCTGGAAATATATGAAAAGTAGCCTCATGTAGGTTGGAATAAGTCAGCTATAAGCGGGGCCCAACACAAATTGGGCTTAAGCAAACTGTTAGCATTACCCACAGTAGTAGTAAGCAAGACTAATGCAGCTTGGTAGGCAATCACAGCACCAGCAGTAGGATCATGTCACAGGAGGTGGAGAACACACCAGTAGCTGAGGCATTGCACTGGTAGGCAGTCACAGCACCAGCAGGAGGATCGTCTCAAAGGAAGTGGAGATCACACCAGTAGGTGAGGCATTGCACTGGTAGGCAGTCACAGCACCAGCAGGAGAATCATGTCACGGGAGGTGGAGATCACACCACTAGCTGAGGCATTGTACTGGTAGGCAGTCACAGCACCAGCAGGAGAATCATGTCACAGGAGGTGGAGATCACACCAGTAGCTGAGGCATTGTACTGGTAGGCAGTCACAGCACCAGCAGGAGGATCCTGCCGCAGGAGGTGGAGATCACAACAGTAGGTGAGGCATTGTACTGGTAGGCAGTCACAGCACCAGCAGGAGGATTTTGTCACAGGAGGTTGAGATCACACCAGTAGGTGAGGCATTACACTGGTAGGCAGTCACAGCACCAGCAGGAGGATCGTCTCAAAGGAGGTGGAGATCACACCAGTAGGTGAGGCTTTACTGGTAGGCAGTCACAGCACCAGCAGGAGGATCGTGTCACAGGAGGTGGAGATCACACCAGTAGGTGAGGCATTGCACTGGTAGGCAGTCACAGCACCAGCAGGAGAATCATGTCACAGGAGGTGGAGAACACACCAGTAGCTGAGGCATTGCACTGGTAGGTAGTCACAGCACCAGCAGGAGGATCGTCTCAAAGGAAGTGGAGATCACACCAGTAGGTGAGGCATTGCACTGGTAGGCAGTCACAGCACCAGCAGGAGAATCATGTCACGGGAGGTGGAGATCACACCAGTAGCTGAGGCATTGTACTGGTAGGCAGTCACAGCACCAGCAGGAGAATCATGTCACGGGAGGTGGAGATCACACCAGTAGCTGAGGCATTGTACTGGTAGGCAGTCACAGCACCAGCAGGAGGATCCTGCCGCAGGAGGTGGAGATCACAACAGTAGGTGAGGCATTGTACTGGTAGGCAGTCACAGCACCAGCAGGAGGATTTTGTCACAGGAGGTTGAGATCACACCAGTAGGTGAGGCATTACACTGGTAGGCAGTCACAGCACCAGCAGGAGGATCGTCTCAAAGGAGGTGGAGATCACACCAGTAGGTGAGGCTTTACACTGGTAGGCAGTCACAGCACCAGCAGGAGGATCGTGTCACAGGAGGTGGAGATCACACCAGTAGGTGAGGCATTGCACTGGTAGGCAGTCACAGCACCAGCAGGAGAATCATGTCACAGGAGGTGGAGAACACACCAGTAGCTGAGGCATTGCACTGGTAGGTAGTCACAGCACCAGCAGGAGGATCGTCTCAAAGGAAGTGGAGATCACACCAGTAGGTGAGGCATTGCACTGGTAGGCAGTCACAGCACCAGCAGGAGAATCATGTCACGGGAGGTGGAGATCACACCAGTAGCTGAGGCATTGTACTGGTAGGCAGTCACAGCACCAGCAGGAGAATCATGTCACGGGAGGTGGAGATCACACCAGTAGCTGAGGCATTGTACTGGTAGGCAGTCACAGCACCAGCAGGAGGATCCTGCCGCAGGAGGTGGAGATCACAACAGTAGGTGAGGCATTGTACTGGTAGGCAGTCACAGCACCAGCAGGAGGATTTTGTCACAGGAGGTTGAGATCACACCAGTAGGTGAGGCATTACACTGGTAGGCAGTCACAGCACCAGCAGGAGGATCGTCTCAAAGGAGGTGGAGATCACACCAGTAGGTGAGGCTTTACACTGGTAGGCAGTCACAGCACCAGCAGGAGGATCGTGTCACAGGAGGTGGAGATCACACCAGTAGGTGAGGCATTGCACTGGTAGGCAGTCACAGCACCAGCAGGAGAATCATGTCACAGGAGGTGGAGAACACACCAGTAGCTGAGGCATTGCACTGGTAGGTAGTCACAGCACCAGCAGGAGGATCGTCTCAAAGGAAGTGGAGATCACACCAGTAGGTGAGGCATTGCACTGGTAGGCAGTCACAGCACCAGCAGGAGAATCATGTCACGGGAGGTGGAGATCACACCAGTAGCTGAGGCATTGTACTGGTAGGCAGTCACAGCACCAGCAGGAGAATCATGTCACGGGAGGTGGAGATCACACCAGTAGCTGAGGCATTGTACTGGTAGGCAGTCACAGCACCAGCAGGAGGATCCTGCCGCAGGAGGTGGAGATCACAACAGTAGGTGAGGCATTGTACTGGTAGGCAGTCACAGCACCAGCAGGAGGATTTTGTCACAGGAGGTTGAGATCACACCAGTAGGTGAGGCATTACACTGGTAGGCAGTCACAGCACCAGCAGGAGGATCGTCTCAAAGGAGGTGGAGATCACACCAGTAGGTGAGGCTTTACACTGGTAGGCAGTCACAGCACCAGCAGGAGGATCGTGTCACAGGAGGTGGAGATCACACCAGTAGGTGAGGCATTGCACTGGTAGGCAGTCACAGCACCAGCAGGAGAATCATGTCACGGGAGGTGGAGATCACACCAGTGGGTGAGGCATTGTATTGGTAGGCAGTCACAGCACCAGCAGGAGGATCTTGTCACAGGAGGTTGAGATCACACCAGTAGGTGAGGCATTACACTGGTAGGCAGTCACAGCACCAGCAGGAGGATCTTGTCACAAGAGGTGGAGATCACACCAGTAGGTGAGGCATTGCACTGGTAGGCAGTCACAGTACCTATGGTAGCTACACCTCTATATATAGCACATGTAACTGAGACAGGGAAGGTGGCCTCTCTCGGCTCTGGGCCCCATAGTAGCTGCCAGGGGAGGATTGGGATCGAACACCAGCCCAGAAAATTTATGGAAGCAGCCCTAATGAGGGCAGAGTCTGCTGAGTGGGAGGGGCCTGTCAAGAGGGCGGGGTCACTCCTCAGAGGTCCTGATTCTGAGATAGACACAGTTGGGGTCTCCTTTGCTTTACGTTATGCTAATGTATACCTGTGACTGTGGCCCTCATAAACATCCTAATGATACTCGGTGGACCCCTTCATTCAAAGTAAAGCATTCATATACCTCAAATACCAAGAAATAATGACACGTAGACTTGAATTTGGCAGAAAAATTGCTAGCTATTTATTGTACCCTAACCATTAGCAAACCTGTAATTGAAATTTTTTGTTAACATGCCGATTCAGCCGGCATATGGTGGCAGCAAAAAGAACGGCTCTATTGAACTGACGCTAACCTCAAAAACGTTAAAAATTCAAAACTATCCTAATTTAAATACAAACTATAAAATCGGTAATAGGTGCCCAACTCAACCCCCACAGTGACTACCCACCCTGATGGGTGCCTGCCGCTGCCCCCGGAAGGGTGGTCGAGCGGCCCTAAAAGTCGATGGAGGTGAGTGCACCTAAACCACACCAAACTGTAAATCACTACAGCTAACAATACAAACTACAACCTGCCGTTCTTTTCCGCCAATAAATAGCCAACGATAAAACCAGCCAACAATTCAACGCCAAGGCACTCCGTGCCAGAACATCTACCAACAGGGCGGGAGGGCGGGAAGGCAATTCAGCAGCAAGAGAGACCGGGCTGTGCCTAGCATTCCCTATATATATTAACCCTCCCCTTTTTCCAAAGGCTGTACTTTCCTCACAGCTAGGTCCACCCCCTCACAGGATGTTTAACTCTTTTCTTTCCTATGCAGTCAATTCTCTCTCCTAAACATCCTAATGATACTCGGTGGACCCCTTCATTCAAAGTAAAGCATTCATATACCTCAAATACCAAGAAATAATGACACGGAGACTTGAATTTGGCAGAAAAATTGCTAGCTATTTATTGTACCCTAACCATTAGCAAACCTGTAATTGAAAATTTTTGTTAACATGCCGATTCAGCCGGCATATGGTGGCAGCAAAAAGAACGGCTCTATTGAACTGACGCTAACCTTAAAAACGTTAAAATTCAAAACTATCCTAATTTAAATACAAACTATAAAATCGGTAATAGGTGCCCAACTCAACCCCCACAGTGACTACCCACCCTGATGGGTGCCTGCCGCTGCCCCCGGAAGGGTGGTCGAGCGGCCCTAAAAGTCGATGGAGGTGAGTGCACCTAAGCCACACCAAACTGTAAATCACTACAGCTAACAATACAAACTACAACCTGCCGTTCTTCTCCGCCAACAGCGAAAGACTCCTCCACAGAGTCTTCGCACCGCCACCATAACCTTACCCTAACTCCTGCAACACTAGACACAGATCCTCCAGGAAAAGCATCATCCCCTCTTTGGATAGATGCACACCATCAGGCCGAAAAAGGGGACTGTCTCGGAACCGAATCCTAGGGTGGCGAACCACTTTGCCTCCGTGGGACAACACCCACTTCGCCACCGCCCCATTCACCTTTTGCCTGGCTTCATCAATCAGGCGACCATCCGCCACACCTCGCCAACTCAACCTTGGCACCATCAAAGAGAACACCAAGACACAATTGGTCCATGCTGCGGCCACACTGGCCAGATCCTTTATCATGGCCCACCGCAGCTCCAAAGATGTCCTCTTCCCCAGGTCGTTGCCACCTAAATGGACAACCAGCACCCTAGGGACTCCATGCTCGCTGGCCTGACTGACTAGTCTACTCTTCAGCTCTTTCCACATCATCCCCCGCCAACCAAGCCAACGAACTCCCTGAGCCCTAGGAAACATCTGAGCCCCCTCCGAGGCCAAAAACCTGGCTGCCCAATACACATAAGAGTGGCCAACCACCCAGGTAGCCAAGTCATCGTCCAACCAACCTGAAGAGAAGGAAAGGTGGTAAAAATTGGTTACTAATTATCTATAGCATTGTTATTAACGCATTAACCTGAAGGATCTGCCAAAAGAAAAAATTGAGTTTTCGTTTACTGCAGAAGTCACGGCCTAGCCGATCTGCACAAGCTTCCAGCCAATTTGAAGCAGAACATAAACACACAAATGGGAAGATCAAAATTAAAATAAGAAATTAAACGGGGGGGGGGTATAAAATGGGAAAAACATGTAAGCACTCAGCTGGAGGTGAAAGCGTAAAAACCTGCTGAGGGACTTTGATTAGAACTGATCAGCCGAATTGTGGCTTAGAATTCAGTCCGTCAAGTCAGGCAAAAAATCGCAAAAGAACTCCAGACCCCCGCTGCCAGCAGCGGCGAGTGGCTAATCCCTGAGTAGGATAAAAAAGGGGGGGACAAACAGACGCACAACACAAGAACGTACTGAACTGTAAAACATAACTTATCACAACTACAACTTAAACAACCCCATGCAAGCCGACATCTCATGCAACGGGGCGAATATATCGTCTGTAACTTGACGACTTCCATCGCCCCACCGCCTGGATCTCAGCCACGAAAAACCCTGCCGACGCAGCCGACGTCGCAGCCCCGATGCGGAAGGAATGCGTCCCGAAAGCAGCGGGTGGAAGGCCCAAGCTCGCCAGACAGCAACCCAGCATCCAACGAAACTGATATTTCGTCACCGGCAGACCGTCATAATGCAGCAGCCATGATCCCCAACCATCGGGCCGTACTGCCGCATATTGACCTGCCAACCTCACTGGGCAAATGCTCTCCTCGAGTGCCGGAACCAAGGTGACCCAGCGACCTCTACCAACTTGGTCCGTCTTAGAGCGACGCAATCTGCACAGCAAGGACCTCTCACCCACCACCACGTCCCCGACAAGCATGCGCGAATCTGCTCGCTTAGAAGGCGCCACCAACTCCGATACCCGAAAGGCACCGTGATAAGCCATTGAGAACGCCAAACTGAACAGCAGTGACTCAAACATGGACGACGCGATACCACCAACCGCCCTGATTACAGCCGGAAGCAAGGCCGCATCAATGGGCCGCCTCCTATCAGGCGGCGTCGGCGCCACGCGCGCCCATCCCTTCATCGCCTTCAGCAGAATTCCGCTCTTCGTCACGTCAGGGACGCCCCTGATTTTGCTAAAGAACGAAATACCAGCCAAGTACCGGAAAACCACCGCTCTGGACCTACCCGTAACATATAGCTGCCAAATAAAAGAAAGCATCATCCGATGCCCGCTCTTACCTTGCTGACTTCGTCCTCGAACAAACTCCTCCCACTCGCTCCAAGCTTGCCCGTAAGCCTTAAGCGTGCTCGGCGCGACTGACCGCATCGCTAGACCCTCCAGTCCGGCCCGATCACCTGCCAGACATAACCGGGACAATGAAAACCATGCTCGTAGGCCTCGGGTGCCAACAAACAAAACCTTTCACACTGCCCTCGTGACAATGCGTCGGCAATTCCGTTCTCCAGCCCAGGCACATGCTGCGCGCGGAACCACACGTTCCTACGCAGGCATGTCAACAGCAACTGCCCCAGCAACCTCAGGACCACCAGCGACTTCGCCCTCTGGTTATTTATCGCATGCACCACGCCCAGATTGTCACATCTAAACAAGATGCTGCGATGAGCCAGCCGATCGCCCCAAACCTCCAGCGCCACCATAATGGGGAAAAGCTCCAGCAGCAAAAGGTCCTTAGTGAAACCCTCGCGATGCCATTCCGCCGGCCACGAGGCCGCGCACCAAGATCCCTCCAGATAGCAACCGAACCCAGAGGAACCCGCCGCGTCGGTAAACAGCTGCAGCCCGGCGCTGTCGACCGTTGGGGCTTGCCATATACACACGAGGCCCATACGGCCAAATCCCTCTGAATCTCGGAGGACAAACGCACGAAATGATGTGGTCTGGCACAACCCGCAGTCGCCCTTTCCAACTTCTGGCAGAAAACCCTGCCCATCGGGATTACCCGACAAGCAAAGTTCAAAATGCCCAGCAAGGACTGCGCCTGCCGCAGAGTGACCTTGCGCGACCTTCCGAACCGGCAGATAGCCTCGCGGAGCCTCGCAACCTTGTTCTGAGGCAGTCGACACGATCCCGCCACCGTGTCGATTTCAATCCCCAAAAATGACAAACAGGAGACCGGCCCCTCTGTTTTATCCTCGGCCACGGGAACGCCGAAGTGAAAAAACAGAGCTCGGATGCTGAATAGCAAGTCGCCACACCGTGGTGAATTTGCCGGACCCACACACAGGAAGTCATCAAGGTAATGGGCGACCCCGTGACCCCCTGATGAAGACTCCACGCACCAATGCAGGAATGTGCTAAACCGTTCGAAAAACGAGCAGGAAACGGAACATCCCATTGGCAAACACTTGTCGATGAAATACTCCGACCCAATCCGAAAACTAGAGATGTGCACTTGAAATTTTTCGGGTTTTGTGTTTTGGTTTTGGGTTCGGTTCCGCGGCCGTGTTTTGGGTTCGACCGCGTTTTGGCAAAACCTCACCGAATTTTTTTTGTCGGATTCGGGTGTGTTTTGGATTCGGGTGTTTTTTTCAAAAAACCCTAAAAAACAGCTTAAATCATAGAATTTGGGGGTCATTTTGATCCCAAAGTATTATTAACCTCAAAAACCATAATTTCCACTCATTTTGAGTCTATTCTGAACACCTCACACCTCACAATATTATTTTTAGTCCTAAAATTTGCACCGAGGTCGCTGGATGACTAAGCTAAGCGACCCAAGTGGCCGACACAAACACCTGGCCCATATAGGAGTGGCACTGCAGTGTCACGCAGGATGGCCCTTCCAAAAAACACTCCCCAAACAGCACATGACGCAAAGAAAAAAAGAGGCGCAATGAGGTAGCTGTGTGAGTAAGCTAAGCGACCCTAGTGGCCGACACAAACACCTGGCCCATCTAGGAGTGGCACTGCAGTGTCACGCAGGATGGCCCTTCCAAAAAACACTCCCCAAACAGCACATGACGCAAAGAAAAAAAGAGGCGCAATGAGGTAGCTGTGTGAGTAAGCTAAGCGACCCTAGTGGCCGACACAAACACCTGGCCCATCTAGGAGTGGCACTGCAGTGTCACGCAGGATGGCCCTTCCAAAAAACACTCCCCAAACAGCACATGACGCAAAGAAAAAAAGAGGCGCAATGAGGTAGCTGTGTGAGTAAGCTAAGCGACCCTAGTGGCCGACACAAACACCTGGCCCATCTAGGAGTGGCACTGCAGTGTCACGCAGGATGGCCCTTCCAAAAAACACTCCCCAAACAGCACATGACGCAAAGAAAAAAAGAGGCGCAATGAGGTAGCTGTGTGAGTAAGCTAAGCGACCCTAGTGGCCGACACAAACACCTGGCCCATCTAGGAGTGGCACTGCAGTGTCACGCAGGATGGCCCTTCCAAAAAACACTCCCCAAACAGCACATGACGCAAAGAAAAAAAGAGGCGCAATGAGGTAGCTGTGTGAGTAAGCTAAGCGACCCTAGTGGCCGACACAAACACCTGGCCCATCTAGGAGTGGCACTGCAGTGTCACGCAGGATGGCCCTTCCAAAAAACACTCCCCAAACAGCACATGACGCAAAGAAAAAAAGAGGCGCAATGAGGTAGCTGTGTGAGTAAGCTAAGCGACCCTAGTGGCCGACACAAACACCTGGCCCATCTAGGAGTGGCACTGCAGTGTCACGCAGGATGGCCCTTCCAAAAAACACTCCCCAAACAGCACATGACGCAAAGAAAAAAAGAGGCGCAATGAGGTAGCTGTGTGAGTAAGCTAAGCGACCCTAGTGGCCGACACAAACACCTGGCCCATCTAGGAGTGGCACTGCAGTGTCACGTAGGATGGCCCTTCAAAAAATACTCCCCAAACAGCACATGACGCAAAGAAAAATTAAAGAAAAAAGAGGTGCAAGATGGAATTGTCCTTGGGCCCTCCCACCCACCCTTATGTTGTATAAACAGGACATGCACACTTTAACCAACCCATCATTTCAGTGACAGGGTCTGCCACACGACTGTGACTGAAATGACGGGTTGGTTTGGACCCCCACCAAAAAAGAAGCAATTACTCTCCTTGCAAGATGTCCACCTCATCATCATCCTCCGATATATCACCGTGTACATCCCCCTCCTCACAGATTATCAATTCGTCCCCACTGGAATCCACCATCTCAGCTCCCTGTGTACTTTGTGGAGGCAATTGCTGCTGGTCAATGTCTCCACGGAGGAATTGATTATAATTCATTTTAATGAACATCATCTTCTCCACATTTTCTGGAAGTAACCTCGTACGCTGATTGCTGACAAGGTGAGCGGCGGCACTAAACACTCTTTCGGAGTACACACTTGTGGGAGGGCAACTTAGGTAGAATAAAGCCAGTTTGTGCAAGGGCCTCCAAATTGCCTCTTTTTCCTGCCAGTATAAGTACGGACTGTCTGACGTGCCTACTTGGATGCGGTCACTCATATAATCCTCCACCATTCTTTCAATGGGGAGAGAATCATATGCAGTGCCAGTAGACGACATGTCCGTAATCGTTGGCAGGTCCTTCAGTCCGTACCAGATGTCAGCATCAGCAGTCGCTCCAGACTGCCCTGCATCACCGCCAGCGGGTGGGCTCGGAATTCTGAGCCTTTTCCTCGCACCCCCAGTTGCGGGAGAATGTGAAGGAGGAGATGTTGACAGGTCGCGTTCCGCTTGACTTGACAATTTTCTCACCAGCAGGTCTTTGAACCCCAGCAGACTTGTGTCTGCCGGAAAGAGAGATCCAAGGTAGGTTTTAAATCTAGGATCGAGCACGGTGGCCAAAATGTAGTGCTCTGATTTCAACAGATTGACCACCCGTGAATCCTTGTTAAGCGAATTAAGGGCTCCATCCACAAGTCCCACATGCCTAGCGGAATCGCTCTGTGTTAGCTCCTCCTTCAATGTCTCCAGCTTCTTCTGCAAAAGCCTGATGAGGGGAATGACCTGACTCAGGCTGGCAGTGTCTGAACTGACTTCACGTGTGGCAAGTTCAAAGGGCAGCAGAACCTTGCACAACGTTGAAATCATTCTCCACTGCGCTTGAGACAGGTGCATTCCACCTCCTATATCGTGCTCAATTGTATAGGCTTGAATGGCCTTTTGCTGCTCCTCCAACCTCTGAAGCATATATAGGGTTGAATTCCACCTCGTTACCACTTCTTGCTTCAGATGATGGCAGGGCAGGTTCAGGCGTTTTTGGTGGTGCTCCAGTCTTCTGTACGTGGTGCCTGTACGCCGAAAGTGTCCCGCAATTCTTCTGGCCACCGACAGCATCTCTTGCACGCCCCTCTCGTTTTTTAAATAATTCTGCACCACCAAATTCAAGGTATGTGCAAAACATGGGACGTGCTGGAATTTGCCCATATTTAATGCACACACAATATTGCTGGCGTTGTCCGATGCCACAAATCCACAGGAGAGTCCAATTGGGGTAAGCCATTCCGCGATGATCTTCCTCAGTTGCCGTAAGAGGTTTTCAGCTGTGTGCGTATTCTGGAAACCGGTGATACAAAGCGTAGCCTGCCTAGGAAAGAGTTGGCGTTTGCGAGATGCTGCTACTGGTGCCGCCGCTGCTGTTCTTGCGGCGGGAGTCCATACATCTACCCAGTGGGCTGTCACAGTCATATAGTCCTGACCCTGCCCTGCTCCACTTGTCCACATGTCCGTGGTTAAGTGGACATTGGGTACAGCTGCATTTTTTAGGACACTGGTGACTCTTTTTCTGAGGTCTGTGTACATTTTCGGTATCGCCTGCTGTAAGGATAATATCTCTGAACCACCTCGATGTGATGACCTCTTAGGTACCCGTGAAAGCAAAACTTAACACCATACAGAAAACACACAGTTGATAGTTAAGAATCACTCTGGTTTATTAGGGGGGCAACAGCTTGTTAAAAAGGACAGGATACATGGGTGTAACCAGTATGTGTTACATTGTCATTGGCTCGTTAACAGTTACTAGGCAGTTTAGTAAAAGCATACAGGATCTCATATGCAGGAAGGACACATAGCACGAGCCGATCACGAGGGGAATCTCCATATAAGGGCGTCCGTGCATGTGTAGGTTACATGGTGAAACTAGAGCATTAGCAGATACACAGTATCAATGTATAGCAAGCATACAGTGCTTGACCATATTTGGTAATACAAATAAAGCCAACCTACGTGGCACTTACTTGTATTCTTTACGGATTCCTCATTTAACCCTTCAATCCCCTCTTAGAATCATACATTTAAATGATATGATTCTTCTTACTAAACTCCTTATTCCTGTATTTGGCAAGGTACTGCTTGTAGCCTTCATCCATCTTGAAGACAGACATCCTAGAAATCAGGGACTTTCCATTTCTATCTTTTCTTTTCAAGGCCTCTCCTGGTCTGTACCCCCAGTCACTCCCGGTGTTCCACCCCACAGACCCCCAATAATCACAGTTGTTTCCCCAGTATGAGCTAGTAACACAAATATAGACCGTCTCAGGTCCTCTCGCGTGTCTCCTTTTTTGTTTTATAGAGGACTCTGCCTTAGCAAGCTTACGGAACTTAAAGTATTCTACAATATAGGTGGCTACATGTGTGTTGGAGGAGTTATACCATAAAGTGATCACCCCTCCCTTCTGTGAGATGTCAACCTCAGTTTTACAGGGGAGTGTCAGGACTGTGATAAAAGTCAGGGCAACACAAGCCCAGCATGATCCGTGGTTCACCATCGTCTTCTCCATGTATGAAGTCATCATTTTGGATGAGTTGGAGGTCGGGGCTGTCTGCCCCCGTTAGTACCTCTTCCTGCTGGAGGTCAGGGCTGTCCGCCCCCGTTAGTACCTCTCTTTGTTGTTGGGGGTCAGAGTTGTCTACTCCCGTTAGTACCCCTTCTGGTCTTCCTTCCCGGTCTGGTCTAGGTATGTTCTGTACTCGGGACGCATGTATCCAGGTAGGGCCTTCTTTGATGAGGATCGCTGTTCTGGTAACTGCAACAACCTCTGTTTCGGGACCGTACGCAAAGTCTCCTGGTTCTTTGTTTCTGGGGAGAACCTTAACAACCACTCTGTCTCCCACCTGGAAGGGGTGAGTTGGTTCCTGTGGATTAGAGGGATTTTTCCGAACAACATTATGCTCAACTTCAGTCAGTTTGGTTATGAGAGACCTGACATACTCTTCCCTGATCTGATCGAGATCCCCCTCTTGCACTATCATGGGTTTCTTTGCCCAGGGCGTGGGAAAGGGTCTTCCCATGAGTATCTCAAAGGGGGAGTATCCCAAAGTCTTCTGTGGGGTCATCCTGATTCCTTTGCTAGGTATGTGCGTAAAATCAATTTGCAAGTGTGTAAAAGGCGTGGTGGGGTACTCAAGATGCTGATGTTTTGCTTTCATAGGATTGTTAGGGTTATTGCGTAGACAGGTAATACATCTGCTGACATACTGATCTACCAATGTTTTAACATCTGTGATATAAAAGTCTTTGCTCAAGAGTATAGCTGTGGTGCTTTTGCTATGGTGTCCTACCCCGTGGTAGTGAGCAATGAACAAAGGGGCACTTGATTGTGGTATGCATGGTCTCCCCTCTTTGCAGATTAATCCTGTTTTAGGATTCTTCTGCATTATTGGAAACAACCAATCAGCTAAATCTTTGGGGGAGGCAGAAACTTGGAGTTCAGTAAGTAAATACTGATCATCTATCATGGGTGGGGTCATGACAGCCATGGCTTGGTGTATGGTGGGGAGCTGAGCTGCCTGGCGGGCGGAGCTATCTGCGAAAGCATTTCCCCTGGAAATTTCATCAGCCCCACCAGTGTGGGCTCTACAATGTAAGATGGCAATGTCACTAGGCAGGAGTATTGCATGAAGTAAGTCAGTGATAAGTTTGGCATGTGAAATGTTCTTACCGTCAGCTCCGATAAAACCCCGGCGGGACCAGATAACTCCATGGTCGTGCACAACGCCGTAGGCGTATTTTGAGTCGGTATAGATGGTAACAGGTTTATCCCGGTACAGAGTACATGCCCTGGTTAGGGCTATGAGCTCAGCAGCCTGGGCAGATTGGTAAGGTATGGGCTTTGCTTCAAGAATGTAATTGGGCAGGCGCACAACGGCATAACCTGCTTGGTATGTGGAGTCATTTGGTCTAGTACAAGAGCCGTCAACAAAGATGTGGTCAGAATCAGGTACCGGTATGGGGGACATGTCCAATCTGGGAGATGTCTCAGTCTCAATAGTCATGCAACAGTCATGGTCATCGGGCAAGTCGTCTAGGGGGCCTTTGAGACCAAGGAGTGCATTTAAGATAGGGGCAGGGCCTGAAGTCGCATTGGCATACTTAATAGTAAGGGATGGGTTTCCCAACAATTGTACTTCATAGCCACTGAGGCGTTGGGCAGACATATGTTGCGTGTGGAGGCCTTTAATAGGGTAACTACATTATGTGTGGTATGTAGTACAGTAAGGTGACCTAGGGTGAGAGTCATGGCCATCTCAGCCACCATTGCGCAGGCTGCCAGGGCTCGAAGACAAGCAGGCATTCCCTGGACTGACACGGGCATTATTTTAGAAAAAAAAAATGCCACGGGCGCAGCTTACCTCCATGTTCTTGAGTTAGTACCCCCGCCATGGCTTTACAGTTGTCCCTTGCAAAGAGATGAAAAGGTAATACATAGTTGGGGAGGCCAAGTGCCGGACTTTTAATTAACAAACATTTCAAATTCTCATATGCATCCAACATTTCTTGTGACCATTGTATGTCTCTGGGTTTGTCAGCTAGTGTGGTTTGCCTCAGAATATTGTCATAATAGGAACAATCAGATATCCACTGTCTGCAGTAGTTTATCATACCCAGAAAGGACAGCATTTCCTTCTGAGTGGCTGGGCGGACCAGACCCAGTACAGACTGAATGCGTTGTGGACTGACCTTCCTCTCCCCCTCTGTGAGGACAAAACCCAGATAATCAACTTGCTTTTTACACCATTGCATTTTAGTTTTTGACACTTTGTGTCCACATTTACAGAGCCATAGTAACAGTGATAAACCATCCTCTCGGCAGGCCTCCTCCGTTTGACTACAGAGAAGCAGGTCATCTGCATACTGTAGCAGGACAGAACCTTGGGGGGGGTGCCATGATTTTAAAGTGGCTTGGAGGACAATTGTGTAAACAACAGGAGCGTCTATGAACCCCTGGGGTAACCTACACCAAGTTAGTTGCTGGCCCCCAAAAGAAAATGCGAACAGCAGTTGTGTCTGTGGGTCAACAGGTATGCTAAAAAAGGCATTTTTTAAGTCAATGACGGTGAAGTACACAGCGTCCGCAGGGATGGCTGAGAGGAGGGAGTTAGTGTCTGGAACTATGGGAGCAATGGGGACAATTAGCTGGTTAATTGCCCTCAAATCTTGTACAAATCTGGTTGATCCATCTGATTTAACAACAGGGTTGACAGGTGTACAGTAAGGAGAGACTACAGGTCTAAGTATGCCTTGCTGCAGGAATTGTTCTACCATGGGCTTAAGGCCATCCATTTTCTCTTTGGACAATGGGTACTGTTTCTGGTAAACGGGGTGTACATCAGATTTCAGTGTGGCCTTGTATGGGGTACAAGATATCAGGCCTGTGTCGAGGGGCCCTTCTGCCCATACGTGGGGGTCTATAGTGTCTAGTTCAGAGATTTCAGTAATCACGGGGAAGTGTGGTGAGATTATGTCCATGCCTTTACCAGAAGGGGTGATGGTTATCTGTAGTTCAGTAAGGAGGTCTCTTCCCAACAAGTTAACTGGGCAGTCAGGTATGACAGTGAATGAGTGAGTCCCTATATAATGCCCACGTGGTGTGTCAATAGGGAGGGGTACAGTGGAGTAAGCTTTTGTGGGTATCCCATTGATTCCCATTGAAGGAGCGGACTTTCTCAAGGGTCCATGATACTGGTCCCTACACAGGACACTGGTGGTGGCTCCACTGTCAATCAGGAATGGAACACTTGTTCCATTTATGCCTAGATTGACAATTGGGGCCTTCTTCCAGTGATCAGTGAGCTGCATGAAAGTCGGGACACTCTCCTCCGGGCCCCGTCAGCGGGGTTGTTCCTGCCAGTCAATTTGGAACCTTGGGGCGTCTCTGGGAGTATTGTTAGTGGGGACAGGTTCAGTCAATGATTGTTTAGTTTTATTAAAGGGGTAAGGACAGTCCCTAGCCCAATGTCCATCTTTTCCACAATTAAAGCAGGATGTATGTCGTCTGCTCGGAGGTGCAGGGGAACCCCTATTCTGTGGGGTGTCCCGCTGGGGGCGAGGGTTCCTGTGTTGCCTCCGGGGGTTCTGAAAACTGTGGGTTGGTACATTTTGAGTAATCTTTTTGATGTCAAAACAGCCTGCTGCTTCCTTTTCATATAAATGTTTACCAAATACCTCAATGTTGTCTGAGGTCCAACTAGAAACACTTTGTTTTACAGTTAATGTCACGGATGGCAACAAGTTGTTTATAAATGTAGAAATGAGTAAGTTGTCGGTATTAACTAGGGTGAGACCTGCCTCCTCTGACCAACACTTTTTAAATCTCTTCCAGAATTCAGTCACATTCTCACTAGGTTTCTGTTTGCAAGCTACTGCTACTGGGAGGGACGAGCGGGTTTTAAACACTGCGTCCATATGTTCACTCAGTTCATCCCACATTTTCTTTATGCCGTCCTGTGTATTGAGGGGCTATGGTAAGCCACTGCTCTCCCCCCGCCCGCATATATGTCATATCCCATTGAGGATCGTGGTCATACCACGGCCAAGCTTCCTTGTCCTCAAGGCATAAGCCTTTTACCATATCCATATAAAATGGTAAATTTGACCCGTCTCTTGGAAAGGGATCGGGACTTTTCATGGCTTCCGTCCAGCCAGCTAGGTTGTCTAGCCAGGGGTTAACAAGGTAGTAGTTTGTAGGGGAGACACGAGCAACATATTCCTTGCAGGTCTCTCCCGGGAGGGGAGGGGGGTATTCAGTTTCTTTACTCTGGTCTGATCCCATATTACCAACAAGTAACTAACGTGTTTAAAGTGAAGTTGCAACAATCTTATCATAAAAACATAGACTGTTCCGAGCACAATGTCATATAATGCGCGTACATTTACCACCCGCGCAATATATATATTTCTAAAAGAATTCACAAATAACAGGGAAAGGGAACAATAGTCTATGTATGCATTCAGCTGATCTGATCATAGATCATTGGTAACATGTGGGAGTGCATATTCCCTACAAAAACTACCGGGGACAGAAAACAACAACAGTACAACAATATGTGACACCAAATGTACGTACACTTACCACCCGTACAATTAATGTCCCTATAACTGTACACAATAATATTTGTCACAAATCAACTTCTAAATGTACTTAAAATCACTGTAAACAACAATGTCCTCTGACACTCAGCGTCCGTGCACTTACCACCCGTTCACTGAGTGTCCTTAATAGAAAAATTACAATATGAGTACTTATAAGACAGACATACAAATATTTAGGTGATCAAATCGAGGAGGCGTTGTTACGTGGACCCCTGGTCCTTCTATGGTATCCCTGATACCTGTTTATGGCGCCTTAAAAAAATCCTTTACATAAAACTACGTAACATTAAGTCCCGGACTTAAATATTACCTTGTCACGTGTTCCCGGAACACGGAGTGAGTTCAGATCCAGTAGATGGTCGCAATCCCTTAGCGGACAAGACAGACAACAAAATTCTCTATCTTACCGATCAGGGGACGATCGGCTGGATCCCGGCATCGAGCTCCCAAATTGTAAGGATAATATCTCTGAACCACCTCGATGTGATGACCTCTTAGGTACCCGTGAGAGCAAAACTTAACACCATACAGAAAACACACAGTTGATAGTTAAGAATCACTCTGGTTTATTAGGGGGGCAACAGCTTGTTAAAAAGGACAGGATACATGAGTGTAACCAGTATGTGTTACATTGTCATTGGCTCGTTAACAGTTACTAGGCAGTTTAGTAAAAGCATACAGGATCTCATATGCAGGAAGGACACATAGCACGAGCCGATCACGAGGGGAATCTCCATATAAGGGCGTCCGTACATGTGTAGGTTACATGGTGAAACTAGAGCATTAGCAGATACACAGTATCAATGTATAGCAAGCATACAGTGCTTGACCATATTTGGTAATACAAATAAAGCCAGCCTACGTGGCACTTACTTGTATTCTTTACGGATTCCTCATTTAACCCTTCACCTGCCTAGAGAAATGGAACCTAGATGGTATTTGGTAACGGGGACACAGTACCTCCAACAAGTCTCTAGTTGGCTCTGCAGTAATGATGGATACCGGAACCACGTTTCTCACCACCCAGGATGCCAAGGCCTCAGTTATCCGCTTTGCAGCAGGATGACTGCTGTGATATTTCATCTTCCTCGCAAAGGACTGTTGGACAGTCAATTGCTTGGTGGAAGTAGTAAAAGTGGTCTTACGACTTCCCCTCTGGGATGACCATCGACTCCCAGCAGCAACAACAGCAGCGCCAGCAGCAGTAGGCGTTACACGCAAGGATGCATCGGAGGACTTACCCCTACTTATTACAGCTTGACAAAGGCAACACACGGCTTGACAAATGTTGTCCGCATTTCTGTTGAAATACTTCCACACCGAAGAGCTGATTTTTTTGGTATTTTCACCAGGCATGTCAATGGCCCTATTCCTCCCACGGACAACAGGTGTCTCCCCGGGTGCCTGACTTAAACAAACCACCTCACCATCAGAATCCTCCTTGTCAATTTCCTCCCCAGCGCCAGCAACACCCATATCCTCCTCATCCTGGTGTACTTCAACACTGACATCTTCAATCTGACTATCAGGAACTGGACTGCGGGTGCTCCTTCCAGCACTTGCAGGGGGCGTGCAAATGGTGGAAGGCGCATGCTCTTCACGTCCAGTGTTGGGAAGGTCAGGCATCGCAACCGACACAATTGGACTCTCCTTGTGGATTTGGGATTTCGAAGAACGCACAGTTCTTTGCTGTGCTTTTGCCAGCTTGAGTCTTTTCTTTTTTCTAGCGAGAGGCTGAGTGCTTCCATCCTCATGTGAAGCTGAACCACTAGCCATGAACATAGGCCAGGGCCTCAGCCGTTCCTTGCCACTCTGTGTGGTAAATGGCATATTGGCAAGTTTACGCTTCTCCTCCGACAATTTTATTTTAGATTTTTGAGTCCTTTTTTTACTGATATTTGGTGTTTTGGATTTTACATGCTCTGTACTATGACATTGGGCATCGGCCTTGGCAGACGACGTTGCTGGCATTTCATCGTCTCGGCCATGACTAGTGGCAGCAGCTTCAGCACGAGGTGGAAGTCGATCTTGATCTTTCCCTATTTTTGGAACCTCAACATTTTTGTTCTCCATATTTTAATAGGCACAACTAAAAGGCACCTCAGGTAAACAATGGAGATGGATGGATACTAGTATACTTATGGATGGACGAGCGACTGCCGACACAGAGGTAGCTACAGCCGTGGACTACCGTACTGTGTCTGCTGCTAATATAGACTGGATGATAATGAGATAAAAATAAAATATATATATATATATCACACTAGTACTGCAGCCGGACAGGTATATATATATTATGTAATGACGGACCTGCTGGACACTGTCTGTCAGCACTGCAGACTCCTAAAGTAAGCTACTAGTATCAAGAAGATAGAAAAAAAACCCACGGGTAGGTGGTATACAATTATGGATGGACCAGCGACTGCCGACACAGAGGTAGCTACAGCCGTGGACTACCGTACTGTGTCTGCTGCTAATATAGACTGGATGATAATGAGATAAAATTAAAATATATATATATATATCACACTAGTACTGCAGCAGGACAGGTATATATATTATGTAATGACGGACCTGCTGGACACTGTCTGTCAGCACTGCAGACTCCTAAAGTAAGCTACTGGTATCAAGAAGATAGAAAAAAAAACCATGGGTAGGTGGTATACAATTATGGATGGACCAGCGACTGCCGACACAGAGGTAGCTACAGCCGTGGACTACCGTACTGTGTCTGCTGCTAATATAGACTGGATGATAATGAGATAAAATTAAAATATATATATATATATATATCACACTAGTACTGCAGCCGGACAGGTATATATATTATGTAATGACGGACCTGCTGGACACTGTCTGTCAGCACTGCAGACTCCTAAAGTAAGCTACTAGTATCAAGAAGATAGAAAAAAAAAACCACGGGTAGGTGGTATACAATTATGGATTGACCAGCGACTGCCGACACAGAGGTAGCTACAGCCGTGGACTACCGTACTGTGTCTGCTGCTAATATAGACTGGATGATACTGAGATAAAAATAAAATATATATATATATCACACTAGTACTGCAGCCGGACAGGTATATATATTATGTAATGACGGACCTGCTGGACACTGTCTGCAGAATGCGTTTATAAAAACACCACACGACGAGTGTTTAACTTTTTCAGGCAGACAATCACAATATACTGGTGGTCAGCAGACAATCACAATATACTGGTGGTCAGTGGTCACTGGTCAGTCACACTGGCAGTGGCACTCTGGCAGCAAAAGTGTGCACTGTACTTAAAATATGTACTCCTGCTATAACTGCTCCCCAGTCTCCCCCACAATTAAGCTGTGTGAGCAGTGAGCACTCAGCACAGTCAGATAATGATATACAGTATTACATATGATGCAGCACACTGGGCTGAGCACAGATATGGTATGTGACTGTGTCACACTGTGTATCGTTTTTTTTTCAGGCAGAGAACGGATTAATTAAACTGGTGGTGGTCACAGGTCACTGGTCACACTATCAGCAAGTAGTACTCCGTCCTAAGCAGACAATCACAATATACTGGTGGTCAGTGTGGTCACTGGTCAGTCACACTGGCAGTGTGGCACTCTGGCAGCAAAAGTGTGCACTGTACTTAAAATATATTATTTATGTACTCCTGCTCTAACTGCTCCCCAGTGTCCCCCACAATTAAGCTGTGTGAGCAGTGAGCACTCAGCACAGTCAGATATACAGTATTACATATGATGATGCAGCACACTGAGGCTGAGCACAGATATGGTATGTGACTGTGTCACACTGTGTATCGTTTTTTTTCAGGCAGAGAACGGATTAATTAAACTGGTGGTCAATGGTCACACTATCAGCAAGTAGTAGTACTCCAGTCCTAATATGCTCCCCAAAATTAGTAAATACCAAATAGTGTCTCTAACTCTCTACTCTCTTCTCTATAAACGGAGAGGACGCTATCAATCTCAATGCACGTGTGAAAATGGCGGCGACGCGCGGCTCCTTATATAGAATCCGAGTCTCACGATAGAATCCGAGCCTCGCGAGAATCCGACAGCGGGATGATGACGTTCGGGCGCGCTCGGGTTAGCCGAGCAAGGCGGGAAGGTTTGAACCTGCCTCGGACCCGTGTAAAAAGGCTGAAGTTCGGGGGGGGTTCGGTTTCCGAGAAACCGAACCCGCTCATCACTACCGAAAACCCATAAAACGGAATGAGTCCGGATGCAACGGCAGCAACCGAAATGCGGATTCCACATCTATCTTAGCCATTAGAGCCCCAGGCCCGTAACTACGGACCAGCTCTAGCGCCTCGTCAAACGACTGATACACCACCGAGCAATGAGCCGGCGGTATCGCGTCGTTGACCGACGACCCCGACGGGTAAGAAAGATGCTGAATGAGCCTAAAAGCACCTGGAGTCTTCTTGGGAACCACCCCCACTGGGGAGATGACCAAGTCATCCACCGGGGGTGAGGTAAACGGTCCCTCCATCCTACCCAGCCTAACCTCCTTATCCACTTTCTCCCGCAGCACCGACGGCAAGGCACGAGCAGACTGGAGATTCCGTTGGGCCCGGACCGAAACCTTGCTCGCAACAGGCAAGCGAAAACCAAAACTAAAACCATCAAACAAAAACTGCGCGTCCGCCCTATTTGGATACCACCGCAAACACTTGCCCATTGTATCCAAATTAATTGGCGTTGGAGCTCTGCGGAGCGCTCCCACTTGTGCCAGGTCTTGGGTAATTTTGCTTACCCCGGGCACCCTGGCGACTGCCTTTAAAGCAGGTAGAGGCTGGGTGGGAGCCGCCGCATTGCAAGCACAAATGTCGAAACCGACACTGCTTGCCGAAGGAACAGGTCGCATTGTTAAACGCGAAGCATTTCACTTTTGCGACGGCCTGCCCCCCTCAGCGGACGGCCGACCTACCTGCCTTGCCCAATCCACCGTCCGCGCCGGTCCCTTGGGCGGACGATCCTGCGCGGTGCTCGTCCGCCCCCGGAATCCGGGGCTCCCTAGCCTGTTGAGAAGCCCGGGTGACTTGTAGCCAAACTTCGACGTCCTTGCAGCCGAAGTCTATCACTTGCAGGCAGTCCTGCTTTTCCCAGAATTTCTCGTCGTAACTCCGCCATTCTACGCCCGACGATGTGCGCTGCATGTCGTGGATTAAATGCAGGTAACGAATGACGTTCATATGCACGTCCGGCCTGTCTTCCAGGTAACAAGCCGCGAAGACACAAAAACCGGCCAGCCAGTTATCGAAGGTACGGAAAGCCTCGGCCCCGATGCCCTTCTTGGCTGACGCCGACTTATAGTCCTTCTTTGCGTCCTTCGTCAATACGAACATATCAACGTAGTCACCCCTGCATATTTTTCTACGGCAGCTGTCCTTTAGCCCCCGCATCACGGCAGTGTAGTCGCAGTGGACTACCCCTGGCAAATCGCGGCGCTTCTTGGCCCTGCGTGCGTTCTCGCTAAGCCGCTTGCGTCTCTTCCGTCTCTCCTGCTGACCCGCCGCCCTCTTGGCGTATTTAGTCGCGCGCTTCTTTGCCCTAGTCGTACTACTGACTTCGGACGCCGACGACGACAGAGAAGAGGAAGAGGAAGAAGAGGAAGAGCAGCTAGAACTAGAGCGCGTGTAAGAGCCCGACCCCGATTGCTCCACCTCACCTGATGCCGTCGACTGCTCAGACACGGAATCCTGCGGCGTGGCAAATCCGACATCCTCATCCTCGGTCTCCGTCATCTCCATCTCCCCGCGCTCACCTGCAGAAGAAAACGGAGCAAAGGACCCAGTAAGCAGTCGCGGCGCATGCCCAGCACCCCGGGGGGCAGGCATACACGCTACACGCCCCTGCTCGTCCCGCCCGGCACTATGCTGCAGCTGCGCCGCGGCCGCCCCGAGCTCCCGGCAGGCGCGAGCAAGCCGCTGCGCTGCCGACACCGCCTGCGCACCGGACCCGCCTGTCACTGCCGGCGTGCCGGAACTGTGTGCCTCCCCCGGGGACGCGGACGCGGCCAGCGGCCCCAATGCCGCCACCACCGTGGCCAGGGCCGACGCCAGTGTTCCGGTGGGGTCCTGACCCCCCCCAGAACACGGCGTCGTCCCCCGTGGGTTCCCCAGCCAGGCGCCGACCGGTGCTTCGACGCCCTGCGCCCAGTCTGGCCCGGTGGGGAACCGGCAGCGCCCCTGACCGCCAGCGGCCCGGTCCCCCACCACGGTCCGCTCTCTTCATGCGGCCGCCCATCAGAGCCAGCGCCGCCGTCACTCTCCCCCTCCCCGCGGGCACCCTCCCCCTGCAGGCCGGAGCTACCTCCGCCCGCTGGGGTGGCCCCTCGGCGAGAGCTTCTGCTGTTCTGTGCAGCCCTGCTCTGCCTACTACCCATTCCCTGTCACTCCTCCTCCCCCGCTCCCCGCCGGACTCCAGCTGCAGGGGAGTGAGCTGGGGAGACGAGGAGACTAGCGGCGCCGCTGCGCGCACACGTGCGCGAACGGCGCCACCTGCTGCGAGTGCGGGCGCGCGCGCACCCCGTGCGCGCGGCCCGCCTCTTCCCACTGACAAGCCTCCGTCCACCTCACTCGTGGTATCCGACGAACGAGGCCCCGCGACGGGCCTCGTCCGGCTAACCGCTGCCTCCCGCCTGATTCCCCCCCCTTGTCTGGCACCGCCGTGCTGCCCTGACAAGGGGGAAGAGACCGGAGACTCCTGCGGCTCCATAGATGGGCTCCATAGATGGGCGCCCACAGCGGCGCGCCCGCGAGCGCCCGGCACTGCTGTCTCCCTCGCCGCGGTCGGAGGTGAGGGCTGCTGCAATTCCACCCCCGGGCGGCCTGACTGAGCCTCCCGCCCTCCACGCCGCCCGCACCCGGGCGGCAACGCCGGCCCGGCCCCCAGCGGCAAGGCTGACCTAGTCCGCCGCTCCGTGTCCCTGCCAGAGCCCGTGAAGGCCACAGGGGACGGGGCGCCGTCCCCAAGGCCAGCCAGCCCGTCCTCGGGCCCAGCCCCACCGCCCGATGCGCGGTACCGAGCTGGGGTCCCGGCGGAACGTCGAGGGCGGGAAGCCATGCTACAATGGAGGGGGATGCAGGGAGCTTGATATAATATAAATTTGAATACACCACAAGTTAATGGGAAGACTCTGCTATGCAGCACTCACCCACTCACAAGGCAATTCAGCTGCAAGAGAGACCGGGCTGTGCCTAGCATTCCCTATATATATTAACCCTCCCCTTTTTCCAAAGGCTGTACTTTCCTCACAGCTAGGTCCACCCCCTCACAGGATGTTTAACTCTTTCCTTTCCTATGCAGTCAATTCTCTCTCCTTCTGAGATGATCGCTCGCTAGCTACTTTTAGCAGCCGTGCAAACGCATTGTCGCCACCCATGGGGGAGTGAATTTTCGCTTTGCAAGTGTGCGATCACATGTGCAGCCGAGCGACACGAACACATTTTGTGCAAAACAAGACCAGCCCTGTAGTTACTTATCCTGTGCGATGATTCTAGCAATGGAGGTCCCGGAATTGACGTCAAATACCCGCCCTGCAAACGCCTGGACACACCTGCATTTTCCCGAACACTCCCAGAAAACAGTCAGTTGCCACCCACAAACGCCCTCTTCCTGTCAATCTCCTTGCGATCGGCTGTGCGAATGGATTCGTCGCTAAAAGCATTGTACAACAACGATGCTCTTTGAAAACCGTACGACGCGCGTGCGCATTGTGGCGCATACGCATGTGCAGTTTTGCCATTCTTTTACCTGATCGCAGCACTGCGAAAATCGTCAGTGAGCGATCAATTCGGAATGACCCCCTTTATGCATATGCTGCTACAATACCCTTCCCTGATGCACATCTGTATGTCTGAATATACAAGGACTGATACTGTATGCCCACTTTCAGTATTTACTGACACTGCAGTCATGCCTTTAATCTACTTCTGATTTGATTGATTTTTCATTCAACAAACCCCTTTTTTTTTACTTTACATGTTTCAAAGTACAGGGAGGAGGAGCACACACTACATACAGCACAGTACAGGGAGGGAGCACACAATACATACAGCACAGTACAGGGAGGGAGCACACACTACATACAGCACAGTACAGGGAGGAGGAGCACACACTACATACAGCACAGTACAGGGAGGAGGAGCACACACTACATACAGCACAGTACAGGAAGGAGGAGCACACACTACATACAGCACAGTACAGGGAGGAGGAGCACACACTACATACATTACAGGGATGGAGCACACACTACATACAGCACAGTACAGGGAGGGAGCACACACAAGTAGTGAAACACAGACACAGGGGACCAGCGCAGCAGAATCTGTGCCAGTGGCCAATCCGCCCCTGATTACATACATAGCCACCATATTACATACATAGCCACCACATTATTACATAAATAGCACATTATACAAATAGCACAGCATTACACGTATAGCACCGCATTACACGTATAGCACCGCATTACACGTATAGCACTGCATTATGAGGGTCATTCTGACCCGATCGCACGCTGCAGTTTATCGCAGCAGTGCGATCGGGTCAGTACAGCGCATGCGCCGGCGCTGCACTGCGCTGGCGCATGCCAGACGGCCGGAGGCTGTCTTTGCCTCGCGATCGCCTCTGCCTGATTGACAGGCAGAGGCCGTCACTGGGCGAGAGGGGGCTGGACGGCGGCGTTAAGCCGTGGTTTAGGGGGCGCAGTCCAGACCATTGGGGGGCGGGTCGCGGCGGCTTCGTGATGTCACACGCAGCTGCTGCGACCTGGGCAGCGAAGAGGTTCTCCCGGCCAGCCGCAGGAGCTGCGCTGGCCGGGAGTTACTACTCAAATGCAAAAGAATCACCGCTATGCGATGCTTTTGCATTTCTGGGGGGGGGGGGGGGTGTCACTGACATGCGGGGCCGACTAGCCCTGTGCTGGGCGTCCCCCTGCATGTCTGAGTGCCTGATCGTAGCTGTGATAAATTTATCACAGCTATGATCAACACAGAATGACCCCCTACATGTACAGCACTACACGTATAGCACTGCATTACACAAATAGCACCACATAACACGTACAGCACAACATTACAGGTATAGCACCGCACTACACGTATAGCACTGCATTACACAAATAGCACCACATAACATGAACAGCACAACATTACAGGTATAGCACCGCACTACACGTATAGCACTGCATTACACAAATAGCACCACATAACACGTACAGCACAACATTACAGGTATAGCACCGCACTACACGTATAGCACTGCATTACACAAATAGCACCACATAACACGAACAGCACAACATTACAGGTATAGCACCGCACTACACGTATAGCACTGCATTACACAAATAGCACCACATAACACAAACAGCACAACATTACAGGTATAGCACCGCACTACACGTATAGCACTGCATTATACGACTAGCGGGATCCGGTCTGAAGATCGACAGTGTCTAGGTCGACAATGTTTAGGTTGACCACTATAGGTCGACATGGATGGAAGGTCGACAGGGTTTCTAGGTCGACATGTGCTATGTCGACAGGTCTAAAGGTCGACACGAGTTTTTTCACATTTTTTTTTCTTTTTTTTCTTTTTTCATACTTAACAATCCACGTGGACTGCGATTGGAACGGTAAAGTGGGCCGAGCGAAGCGGTAGCGGAGCGAAGGCACCATGCCCGAAGCATGGCGAGCAAAGCGAGCCATGCGAGGGGACGCGGTGCACTAATTTGGGATCCCGATCACTCTACGAAGAAAACGACACAAAAAAAAAAAATTCCTCATGTCGACCTTTAGACCTGTCGACCTAGCACATGTCGACCTAGAAACCCTGTCGACCTTCCATCCATGTCGACCTAGTGACTGTCGACCTATAGTGGCCGACCTAAACATTGTCGACCTAGACACTGTCGATTTGATGAACCACACCCACGACTAGCACCACATTACATACATAGCCACCGCATTACATGTATAGCACTACACGTATAGCACTGCATTACACAAATAGCGCCACATAACACGAATAGCACAACATTACAGGTATAGCACCGCACTACACGTATAGCACTGCATTATACGCCTAGCACCACATTACATACATAGCCACCGCATTACATACGTAGCCACCACATTACATAAGTAGACACCACATAAATGGGCCCATCATCATGGACAGACATTGGGCAGCTATAGGGCTGAAGGACGTTGCATTAGAGATTGTCCCAGGGCTGGCTGTGAGTGCTGCCTGGTCAGCTGGCATCCTGAGAACAAAGTACAGCCTGCTCCTGTCCAGTCCCCAAACCATACACTGTGACCGGGGACGCCTTAACCCTTACACTAACATGATAATGCAAATAATGTAATTAAAAATAACCTCTCTGCCGGGTCCCCTTCAGTGCTCAGTCAGTGAGAGTGCAGGAGTTGGGGTGGCAGCAGGTGTAGTGAACCCGGCTCTGACCATCGCTATGCTGCTGCTCCTGGGCCGGGCTCGCTGAAGAGACGTTTGGCCGGGGCCAGGGAGAGGATGCTGCTGGGCTGGTTAACTTTCTCAAGGTCCCCCATTGGTAGAACAGCATCACCACTTTTCAAGGCTAGCGGCACCTGGAAGTGCCCGCTAGCCTAACTTCCGGATTGCATTCCAATGACCCACAAGTACTGGAAGCAGTGTGAGCCAGCCCAGCCTGAGTGTGAATCGGCCTGGCTGAGGGGGATATGGGACCAGCCCATCGGAATCTGTCATGGTGTCCTGGTGGGCCAATCCGCCCCTTGTAGCTGCACCTATGGTAGTTACTCCCTTGTATATAACACATGTAACTGTGACAGGGAAGGTGGCCCCTCTCAGCTGTGGGTCCCAAAGCAGCTGCACCTATGGTAGCTACACCCTGCACATAACACATGTAATAGTGACAGGGAAGGTGGCCCCTCTCAGCTCTGCATAGCAGCTGCACTCCCTGCACTTATGGTAGCTACGTCCTTGTATATAACACATGTAATTGTGACAGGGAAGGTGGCCCCTCTCAGCTCTGCATAGCAGCTGCACTCCCTGCACTTATGGTAGCTACGTCCTTGTATATAACACATGTAATTGTGACAGGGAAGGTGGCCTCTCTCAGCACTGGGCCCCATAGCAGCTGCACGCCTCGCACCTATGGTAGCTACACCCTGTATATAACACATGTAACTGTGACAGGGAAGGTGGCCCCTCTCAGCACTGGGCCCCATAGCATTTGCACTCCATGCACCTGCCGATCCCAGGATTGGCAACCATATGAGTAACAGGTGCAGCTGTGTGAGTATAGTAATGGGTGCTGCTGTGTGTATAGTAATGGGTGCTACTGGTCTTGCCCTTCCCCCCCCCCACATCACTAGTCACACCCTCGGTGGCCCCATATAATAGGCCGTTTGTAAATTTCAGCTCCAGGCCTATGTGGACTTTAATCTGGCACTGACTGGGCCCCATAGCAGCTGCACGCCTCGCACCTATGGTAGCTACACCCTTGTATATAACACATGTAACTGTGACAGGGAAGGTGGCCCCTCTCAGCACTGGGCCCAGGGCCGGATTAACAATGGGGCAGATGGAGCTGCAGCTCCAGGCCCCCCATTGAAAATAGGTCCACAGCAAACTGACAGCATTGACAGGAAAAAAACTTTTTCCTGTCACATACTGTCAGCGGCCTCCTCTCTCCCATGCCCCCTCCTCCAGCTCCAGTGCTCTCACCTGTCACGGAGCCGTGCAGGCAGTGTGCTGGCCGCCCCTCCCTCTCCTCCAGTCTCTCCTTCTCCGGGGTCCTGCTGTGACTCACAGGGCCAAGCTTCGCCCCCAGACTGCACGGGGAGCTGCTGCTGCAGGAAGCCTGGCAAGTGTAGTAACGGCTTCTTGATTAATATGTGTATACATTCTGTGTGATGTGTGTACTGAATGTGTGTGTGTGCAGAGGCGGAACTACCGGCAGTGCAAGCAGTGCGTTGCACTGGGGCCCGCCTCTGTCCAGGGGCCCAAGCATGTAATGAGTCAAACTGACTCATTACATGCCGCTGTGTGCTGCAGGCAACCGCTGCCCGCAGCGCACAGCCGCCCGGAGAGGAGAGGAGCAGCGGCACGGACGGGGGAAGGAGGAGGAGGGAGGTGAAGGAGGGAGCCGCAGCAGCGCTTTGTTACTGGTGGAGGCGCTGCTGCTGCTGCCCCTCTGCTTCACTATAGGCTGTCTTCCGAGAACAGCCTATAGGGAAGCAGAGTGGCAGCAGCAGCAGCGCCTCCACCAGTAACAAAGCGCTGCTGCGGCTCCCTTCTTCACCTCCGTCCTCCACCTCCTCTACTGCCCGGGAATCGTCTGACGCGGCTGCACCGAGGAGCCTGAGCCGGCGGAGAGGGTAAGTATAATTCTTCTTTCTTTCTTTTTCTCTTTTTCTTTCTTTCTTTCTCTTTCTTTTTTCTTGTGCCTGCCTGCCGCTATGTGTAAAAATGGGGGACTGCCTGCCGCTATGTGTAAAAAGGGTAATCAGCCTGCCGCTATGTGTAAAAATGGGGGACTGCCTGCCGCTATGTGTAAAAAGGGGAATCAGCCTGCCGCAATGTGTAAAAAGGGAGGACTGCCTGACGTAATGTGTAAAAAGGGGGAATCAGCCTGCCGCAATGTGTAAAAAGGGGGGACTGCCTGACGTAATGTGTAAAAAGGGGGAATCAGCCTGCCGCAATGTGTAAAAATGGGGGACTGCCTGCCGCTATGTGTAAAAAGGGGTAATCTGCCTGCCGCTATGTGTAAAAAGGGGTAATCTGCCTGCCGCAATGTGTAAAAATGGGGAATCTGCCTGCCGTAATGTGTAAAAATGGGGACGCTGTCTGCCGTAATGTGTAACAAGGGCACGCTGTCTGCCGTAATGTGTAAAAAGGGGACGCTGTCTGCCGTTATGTGTAAAAAGGGGATGCTGTCTGCCGTAATGTGTAACAAGGGCACGCTGTCTGCCGTTATGTGTAAAAAGTGTACGCTGTCTGCCGCTATGTGTAACAAGGGCACGCGGTCTGCCGTTATGTGTAAAAAGGGCACACTGTCTGCCGTTATGTGTAAAAAGGGCACGCTGTCTGCCGTTATGTGTAAAAAGTGCACGCTGTCTGCCGTTATGTGTAAAAAGGGCACGCTGTCTGCCGTTATGTGTAAAAAGTGCACGCTGTCTGCTGTAATGTGTAAAAAGAGGAATCTGTCCGCTGTAAGGTGTAAAGGGGTCTCTACCTGGTGTAGTGGTGCTACTGTGCGGCGTAATTTGAATAATGGAGACTACTGTGTACCGTTTTATGAATTGGTATTATTTTGTGGCCACACCCCTTCCCCACGAAGCCACGCCACTATGTATTTTTGCACGCGCCTACGGCGCGCACTGCCCCTGTTTTGCATGCAGGGGTGGGGCTCCGATGCCGTTTCTTGCACACAGTGCTAAAATGTCTAGTTACGGCATTGTTGCTAGGTATCCATTTCTCTGGCCCTGAGCAGGTCCCCCTCACCAGATCCTCTCCAGGGGTGAGGGGGTGGACTTGGATGGGATGTGTGTGGGGGGGGATGTGTGTGTGTGGGGGGGGGGGGCCAAAGCATTTTGTCGCACCTGGGCCCACCGCTCGCTAGTTCCGCCACTGTATGTGTGTCTATGTGGTGGTGGGTGGGTGTGTATAGTGTGTACTGTGTGTATATGTGGTGGTGGTGTGTGTACTTTGTGTGTGTGTAGTGTGTACTGTGTGTGTGGTGGGTGGGTGTACTTTGTGTGTCTGTAGTGTATACTGTATGTGTATATGTGGTGGTGTGTGTTTGTGTATATGTGGTGGTGGTGGGTGTGTATATAGTGTGTACCAGTGGTCAAAGTGGGGTGGTATATTTTTTAATTAAATGAAAAAGTGTTCACGTTAAGCTTCTTTCACAGGGAGCTGCGCCCTGCCCCTTTTCTGAATGACGGAATGCGCCCTGGCCGTTTGTGCCCGTCCTGCTAATCACCAAAGGACTGCCTTCTCCCCCCGCCGCGCTGTCACTTCTCCCCCCGCAGCACTGTTACTCTTCCCCCCGCCGTGCTGATAGCTCTCAGCTTAAGGCGGAGACAGGGTCAGCGTGCAGCAGGGAGGAGCAGCCAATCAGATCCTGCGGTGTCTCCCGCCAGTCCTCCGACATGGTTTGATCCCCCCTCACCACGGCGCTGCGCGTTGACCTGGGCTCCACCGTCAGCATCAAGAGACTGGCCCCGCTGACTCGGCACAGCGCCCTCCTCCGCAACGGTGAATGCCGCTCTGCATCTGCCCTGTGCCTGTCCTCCCTCCCCTCCCTCCCAGTGCGCTCTACCTGGTGCAGTGTGCCTCAGTGCTCTCTACCTGGTGCAGTGTGCCTCAGTGCTCTCTACCTGGTGCAGTGTCTCCCCGTGCTCTCTACCTGGTGCAGTGTGTCTCAGTGCTTTCTACCTGGTGCAATGTGCATCAGTGCTCTGCCTGGTGCAATGTGTATAACGTGCTCTATCTGGCGCAATATGTATAACGTGCTCTACCTGTCGCAGTGTGTATAGGAGGTTCTACCTGGTGCAATGTGTATTAGGGAGGTCATTCCGAGTCGTTCGCTCGGAAAATTTCTTCGCATCGCAGCGTTTTTCCGCTTAGTGCGCATGCGCAATGTCCGCACTGCGACTGCGCCAAGTAAATTTGCTATGAAGTTTGGATTTTTACTCACGGCTTTTTCTTCGCTCAGGCGATCGTAGTGTGATTGACAGGAAATGGGTGTTACTGGGCGGAAACAGGCCGTTTTATGGGCGTGTGGGAAAAAACGCTACCGTTTCCGGAAAAAACGCGGGAGTGGCTGGAGAAACGGAGGAGTGTCTGGGCGAACGCTGGGTGTGTTTGTGACGTCAAACCAGGAACGATAAGCACTGAACTGATCGCAGATGCCGAGTAAGTCTGAAGCTACTCTGAAACTGCTACGAGATGTGTAATCACAATATTGCGAATCTTTCGTTTGCAATTTTAAGAAGCTAAGATTCACTCCCAATAGGCGGCGGCTTAGCGTGTGCAATACTGCTAAAATCGCCTTGCGAGCGAACAACTCGGAATGAGGGCCCAGGTGCACTACTGTGTGCTATAATGTGAATTTCGGCTTATTCAGTATGCTATAATGTGAATTTGGCTTGTTCAGTGTGCTATAATGTGAATTTAGGCTCGTACCGTGTGCTATAATGTGAATTTCGGCTTATTCATTGTGCTATAATGTGAATTTCGGCTTATTCAGTGTGCTATAATGTGAATTTCGGCTCGTACCGTGTGCTATAATGTGAATTTCGTCTCGTACCGTGTGCTATAATGTGAATTTCGGCTCGTACCATGTGGTATAATGTGAATTTCGTCTCGTACCGTGTGCTGTAATGTGAATTTTGGCTCGTACCGTGTGCTGTAATGTGAATTTTGTCTCGTACCGTGTGCTATAATGTGAATTTCGGCTCGTACCGTGTGCTGTAATGTGAATTTCGGTTCATACCGTGTGCTATAATGTGAATTTTGGCTCGTACCGTGTGCTATAAGGTGAAAGGGGCACAAGTACTAGATAGTATAAGGGGTTCTACTACACTGGACATGCCCCCTTTTGGGTGACCATGCCCCCTTTTCTAGAGCGAAGGCGCACGCATAATTGCATCCTTGACTTTTCCATATCCCCACTTCAAAATTTCCACTTCGACCACTGGTGTGTACTGTGTGTGTTTGTGTATATGTGGTGGTGGTGTGTGTGTGTACTTTATGTGTTTATATGTGGGGGGGTGTACTTTGTGTGTGTAGTGTGTACTATGTGTGTATATGTGGGGGGGGTGTACTTTATATGATGGGGGTCTGTGTGTATATGCTATGTTTGGGAGGGCTGCGCTAACACCTATTTGTTATACGAGTAGCAGCTGAGGAGGGAAGGGGTTCCACCAGCCCATAGAAATTTGATGCTTAGGGTATATAACTCCCAGCGCTCACTCCTAAACAAATAATATCACATATGCAGTTTACTTTTAAATTCTGGTATACTCCAATTTATTAGGTTATAAAGCATAAAAATTAAAAACACAATATTATTTACAGTTTATATGGTTTATATAATGCTGATGGTCCTAATACTCCTGAGGAAGCTGGCGGTGATATAGACCAGCGAAACGCGTTGAGCCCTTTTCCATTTGACCACGGGCACTACATTTGCTTTCACTTTGAACCATCTGGCAATCTTTGGACTTTTGAATCCTCCAGGACCTCTATATACAGCATTGCTTTGGAGTCTCTGCCTATTCCCCTGCTGCTATTGGACCTCGATCTGCAATTGAGAACCAAGGGGACTTTCTTCCGAGACCATGGTAATATTTACAACCATAAACATATGAGGATACCTTGGAGGACTGAGTTCTAGCCAGACCACCAGTTCTTATTGCCCCATTTGAAACCCAAGTGGTCTTGAGCCAATTTGAGAGACTCTCAACTCTTTTCATTATTACCCCTTTGATAACACATGTGTCATTTATACACTTTTTAGACTAATTTTAATAAATGTATGATTTAATTTTTTAATCGATAAATCTGTATCCGTTCCTTATTCTGAGATCCAGCCGGCGCCAGTATCTCTTTCTGTCTAATACTCGGAACTAACTACGGTTAAAAAAAAAAAAAAATACTCACCCTCCTCAGGTCCGGATGTCGGCGGTGCTGTTGGCAGGTCCGTGTGGTAGGCGGCTGTGCTATCGGCAGGTCCGGGCAGCAGGCGGCGGCTCCAGCAGGCGGTGAGTATGGGTGGGTTCGGGCATTCCAGGCCAGCTGCGAGGTTTGTGCTGTGCTGCACAGCGTGACCTCTAACACCATGTCACGCTGCGCAGTGCACACAGCCGCACTGCCAGGGGCAGGGTGAACAGAGCAGCATCTGAGCCGTGTGCTGAACTGGCTCAGACGCTGCCCGGCATTAAAAAAAAAGCGTTGGCCCAAATACCGGGATTGTAAGCCCAATTTTAGGCCAAAATCCCAGGACACTGCCGATCCACATCCCAGGATTGGCCACCATATGAGTAACAGGTGCAGCTGTGTGAGTATAGTAATGGGTGCTGCTAATTGGCCCCATAGCATTTGCACTCCCTGCACCTATGGTAGCTACACCCTTGTATATAACACATGTAACTGTGACAGGGAAGGTGGCCCCTCTCAGCTGTGGGTCCCATAGCATTTGCACTCCTCGCACCTATGGTAGCTACACCCTTGGCGAGCCCGCATGGGGTTCTGTTGCACTCATACCCCCACCGGCAATCTGGCGGCCAGGATCCCGGCATCAGGATGCTGACCGCCGGGATCCCAACCGCTGGTTACACGATCCCAACGCATGATAGAGCATGTGGTACTTGCCTATTCTCCCGCAATGTCTTGGAGACTCCAGGATAGCAGGCAGGGTCGGACTGGCCCACAGGGGTACCAGGGAAACCACCGGTAGGCCCCACTGCCTGAGGGCCCACTCCTTCCTCTATGGATCAGTTTCCAGACTGTGCACTTGTATTATACATGGTAGATATGTTGCATTACACTGCACAAGACAATTGTGTATTTCAATTCTCTGTGGAGGCTGGCCACACCCCCTTTGTAGGCTGGCCACACCCCTAAGTATAGGCCACTATTACTGCATTCCCCCGGTGGGCCCTTCATGCCCCAGTCCGACACTGATAGCAGGCACCAAGGTGTAGGCATATCTTCAGTAATGCCCCAGTTCCACGCGCTGATGCCCACTTCCCGTGTGAAGTGACCAGTCCAGGCGAGCTGATGACGCTATTCCTGCTGAATCCCTTCATCATGGCCCCTTCCCCCGCTTTACAATGATGTAATCGTGGCTTTATATACTGTGCCTTGATGATGCGATTCTGCTGTCATGCCCCTGCACTGCCCACATGGTTGCGCTATACTCCTCCCAACTGGCAGCCAAGAACTTGGTAAGTGTGTGATATCTGGGCCCTGTAGCTCACCAGCAAAATAGTATCTATTTTTTAACCATTTCATTGCCCCCACATCCACTGCATACAATGGGGACTATGTAGTAAGCTTTGGAGAGAGATAAAGTGGATGGAGATAAAGTACCAGCCAATCAGCTCCTGTCATTTTTCAAACCCAGCCTATAATATGACAGTTAGCAGCTGATTGGCTGGCACTTATCTCCGTCCACTTTATCTCTCTCCAAGGCTTAGTAAATAGACTCCAGTATTTGTAACAAGCCCCAGTGCTTTAGCCTACCAAACAGCCACCACCACCACCACCAATTTTGCAACTAAACACTGTAAAGCATGAGAGGACATGGGCTGTTATCCGACGTCTCCACTGTACCGCTGGCCACACGCAGGCCCATCCCGCCTCTGGAGCTGCGGCCCAGGATTATTGATCGATTTGACCTCACACTTGGATGGCCAAACCTGACATGGACCAGTAAAACAGCCCCATGCGGTTTCTGGAGGATCTATGGGGCCAATTCAGACCCAATCACTCACTAGCTGTTTTTTGCAGTCCTGCGTTCACATAGTCGCCGCTCACCGGGGAGTGTATTTTAGCTGTGCAAGTGTGCGATCGCATGTGCAGCCGAGCGGTACAAAAAGATTTTGTGCAGTTTCTGAGTAGCCCAGGACTTACTCAGCCGCTGCAATCACTTCAACCTGTCCGGGACCGGAATTCATGTCAGACACCCACCCTGCAAACGCTTGGGAACGCCTGCGTTTTTTCCAACCACTCCCAGAAAACGGTCAGTTGACACCCACAAATGCCTTCGTCCTGACAATGTCCTTGCGATCACCCATGCGAATGGATTCTTTGCACAACCCATCGCAGAGCAACGAACCGCTTTGTACCTGTGCAACGTGCCTGCACATTGCAGTGCATACGTATGCGCAGTTCTAACCTGATGGCAGCGCTGCAAAAAATAAGATTTTACTCACCGGTAAATCTATTTCTCGTAGTCCGTAGTGGATGCTGGGTACTCCGTAAGGACCATGGGGAATAGACAGGCTCCGCAGGAGACTGGGCACTTCTTTAAAGAAAAGATTAGGTACTACATCTGGTGTGCACTGGCTCCTCTCTCTATGCCCCTCCTCCAGACCTCAGTTAGGGAAACTGTGCCCGGAAGAGCTGACATTACAAGGAAAGGATTTGGAATCCAGGGTAAGACTCATACCAGCCACACCAATCACACCGTACAACTCGTGATAACTATACCCAGTTAACAGTATGAACAACAACTGAGCCTCATTAAACTGATGGCTCAGAACAATAACTATATACAAGTATTGCAGAATTCCGCACTTGGGACGGGCTCCCAGCATCCACTACGGACTACGAGAAATAAATTTACCGGTGAGTAAAATCTTATTTTCTCTGACGTCCTAGTGGATGCTGGGTACTCCGTAAGGACCATGGGGATTATACCAAAGCTCCCAAACGGGCGGGAGAGTGCGGATGACTCTGCAGCACCGAATGAGCAAACTCAAGGTCCTCCTCAGCCAGGGTATCAAACTTGTAGAATTTTGCAAACGTGTTTGATCCCGACCAGGTAGCAGCTCGGCAAAGTTGTAAAGCCGAGACCCCTCGGGCAGCCGCCCAAGAAGAGCCCACCTTCCTCGTGGAATGGGCTTTGACTGATTTAGGATGCGGCAATCCAGCCGCAGAATGTGCAAGTTGAATCGTGCTACAGATCCAGCGAGCAATAGTCTGCTTTGAAGCAGGAGCACCCAGCTTGTTGGGTGCATGCAGGATAAACAGCGATTCAGTTTTTCTGACTCTAGCCGTCCTGGAAACATAGATTTTCAGGGCCCGGACTACATCCAGCAACTTGGAAGCCTCCAAGTCCCGAGTAGCCGCAGGCACCACAATAGGTTGGTTCAAATGAAACGCTGATACCACCTTAGGGAGAAATTGGGGACGAGTCCTCAATTCTGCCCTGTCCATATGGAAGATCAGATAGGGGCTTTTACATGACAAAGCCGCCAATTCTGACACACGCCTAGCCGAAACCAAGGCCAAAAGCATGACCACTTTCCACGTGAGATATTTCAACTCCACGGTCTGAAGTGGCTCAAACCAATGTGATTTTAGGAAATCCAACACAAAGTTGAGATCCCAAGGTGCCACTGGAGGCACAAAAGGGGGCTGAATATGCAGCACTCCCTTAACAAACGTCTGAACTTCAGGCAGTGAAGCCAGTTCTTTTTGAAAGAAAATAGACAGGGCCGAAATCTGGACTTTAATGGATCCCAATTTTAGGCCCATAGTCACTCCTGACTGTAGGAAGTGCAGAAATCGACCCAGCTGAAATTCTTTTGTTGGGGCCTTCATAGCCTCACACCAAGCAACATATTTTCGCCATATGCGGTGATAATGTTTTGCTGTTACATCCTTCCTAGCTTTTATCAGCGTAGGAATGACTACAACCGGAATACCCTTTTCCATCAGGATCCGGAATTCAACCGCCATGCCGTCAAACGCAGCCGCGGTAAGTCTTGGAACAGACAGGGCCCCTGCTGTAGCAGGTCCTGTCTGAGAGGCAGAGGCCAAGGGTCCTCTGAGATCATTTCTTGTAGTTCCGGGTACCAAGTCCTTCTTGGCCAATCCGGAACGATGAGTATAGTTCTTACTCCTCTCTTTCTTATTATCCTCAGTACCTTTGGTATGAGAGGTAGAGGAGGGAACACATAAACCGACTGGTACACCCACGGTGTCACTAGAGCGTCCGCAGCTATCGCCTGAGGGTCGCTTGACCTGGCGCAATATCATTTTAGCTTTTTGTTGAGGCGGGACGCCATCATGTCCACCTGTGGCCTTTCTCAACGATTTACAATCAGCTGGAAGACTTCTGGATGAAGTCCCCACTCTCCCGGTGGAGGTCGTGACTGCTGAGGAAGTCTGCTTCCCAGTTGTCCACTCCCGGAATGAACACTGCTGACAGTGCTATCACGTGATTTTCCGCCCATCGGAGAATCCTTGTGGCTTCTGCCATCGCCATCCTGCTTCTTGTGCCGCCCTGTCGGTTTACATGGGCGACCGCCGTGATGTTGTCTGACTGAATCAGCACCGGCTGGTTTTGAAGCAGGGGTTTTGCCTGACTTAGGGCATTGTAAATGGCCCTTAGTTCCAGAATATTTATGTGTAGGGAAGCCTCCTGACTCGACCATTGTCCATGGAAGTTTCTTCCCTGAGTGACTGCCCCCAACCTCGGAGGCTTGCATCCGTGGTCACCAGGACCCAGTCCTGTATGCCGAATCTGCGGCCCTTGAGAAGATGAGCACTCTGCAGCCACCACAGCAGAGACACCCTGGCCCTCGGGGACAGGGTGATCAGCCGATGCATCTGAAGATGCGATCCGGACCACTTGTCTAACAGATCCCACTGAAAGATCCTTGCATGGAACCTGCCGAATGGAATTGCCTCGTAAGAAGCTACCATCTTTCCCAGGACTCGCGTGCAGTGATGCACCGACACCTGTTTTGGTTTTAGGAGGTCTCTGACCAGAGATGACAACTCCTTGGCCTTCTCCTCTGGGAGAAACACCTTCTTCTGTTCTGTGTCCAGAATCGTACCCAGGAACAGCAGACGTGTCGTAGGAACCAGCTGCGACTTTGGGATATTCAGAATCCAGCCGTGCTGTTGTAGCACTTCCTGAGATAGTGCTACTCCGACCAACAACTGCTCCCTGGATCTCACCTTTATAAGGAGATCGTCCAAGGGATAATTATAACTCCCTTCTTCCGAAGGAGTATCATCATTTCGGCCATTACTTTGGTAAATACCCTCGGTGCCGTGGACAGACCAAACGGCAACGTCTGGAATTGGTAATGGCAGTCCTGTACCACAAAACGGAGGTACACCTGGTGAGGTGGGTAAATGGGGACATGTAGGTAAGCATCCTTGATGTCCAGTGATACCATGTAATCCCCCTCTTCCAGGCTTGCAATAACCGCCCTGAGCGATTCCATTTTGAACTTGAACTTCCTTATATAAGTGTTCAAGGATTTCAAATTTAGAATGGGTCTCACCCAACCGCCTGGTTTCGGTACCACAAACATTGTGGAATAGTAACCCCGTCCCTGTTGAAGGAGGGGAACTTTGATTATCACCTGCTGGAGGTACAGCTTGTGAATTGCCACCAGTACTACCTCCCTGTCCTGGGGAGTAGCTGGCAAGGCTGATTTGAGGTAACGGCGAGGGGGAGACGTCTCGAACTCCAGCTTGTATCCCTGAGATACCACTTGTAGAACCCAGAGATCCACCTGTGAGCGAACCCACTGGTCGCTGAAGTTCCGGAGACTGGCCCCACCGCACCTGGCTCCACATGTGGAGCCCCAGTGTCATGCGGTGGACTTAGTGGAAGCAGGGGAGGATTTTTGTTCTTGGGAACTGGCTGTATGGTGCAGCTTTTTCCCTCTACCCCTGCCTCTGGGCAGAAAGGACGCGCCTCTAACTCGCTTGCCTTTCTGAGGCCGAAAGGACTGTACTTGATAATACGGTGCTTTCTTAGGCTGTGAGGGAACCTGAGGTAAAAAAGTCGACTTCCCAGCTGTTGCTGTGGATACGAGGTCCGAAAGACCGTCCCCAAACAATTCCTCACCCTTATAAGGCAAAATTTCAATGTGCCTTTTAGAATCAGCATCACCTGTCCACTGCCGAGTCCATAATACTCTCCTGGCAGAAATGGACATTGCATTAATTCTAGATGCCAGCCGGCAAATGTCCCTCTGTGCATCTCTCATATATAAGACTACATCTTTAATATGCTCTATGGTTAGCAATATAGTGTCCCTGTCAAGGGAATCAATGTTATCAGACAGGGAATCAGACCACGCTGCTGCAGCACTACACATCCATGCTGAAGCAATAGCAGGTCTCAGTATAGTACCTGAGTGTGTATACACAGACTTCAGGATAGCCTCCTGCTTTCTATCTGCAGGCTCCTTTAAGGCGGCCGTATCCTGAGAAGGCAGTGCCACCTTTTTTGATAAGCGTGTGAGCGCCTTGTCCACCTTAGGGGATGTCTCCCAGCGTAACCTATCCGTTGGCGGGAAAGGGTACGCCATTAGTAACCGCTTAGAAATTACTAGTTTCTTATCTGGGGAACCCCACGCTTCTTCACACAATTCATTTAACTCATCAGATGGGGGAAAAGTCACTGGCTGCTTTTTCTCCCCAAACATAATACCCTTTTTTGTGGTAACCGGGTTAATGTCTGAAATGTGCAACACATTTTTCATTGCCGTAATCATGTATCGGATGGCCCTAGTGGATTGTATATTTGTCTCATTCTCGTCGACACTGGAGTCAGACTCCGTGTCGACATCTGTGTCTGCCATCTGAGGTAGCGGGCGTTTTTGAGCCCCTGACGGCTACTGAGATGCCTGGGCAGGCGCGGGCTGAGATGCCGGCTGTCCCAAAGCTGTGTCATCGAACCTTTTATGCAAGGAGTTGACACTGTCGGTAAATACCTTCCACATATCCATCCACTCAGGTGTCGGCCCCGCAGGGGGGCGACATCACACTTATCGGCACCTGCTCCGCCTCCACGTAAGCGTCCTCATCAAACATGTCGACACAGACGTACCGACACACCGCACACACACACAGGGAATGCTCTAACTGAGGATAGGACCCCACAAAGTCCTTAGGGGAGACAGAGAGAGAGTATGCCAGCACACACCAGAGCGCTATATAACAGAGGGATAGACACTATACACAAAGTGAATTTTCCCCCTATAGCTGCTTATATCACAATTTGCGCCTAAATTTATGTGCCCCCCCTCTCTTTTTTACCCTTTCTGTAGTGTATACTGCAGGGGAGAGCCTGGGGAGCGTCCTTCCAGCGGAGCTGTGAAGAGAAAATGGCGCTGGCTGTGCTGAGGGAGATAGTCCCGCCCCTTCAGCGGCGGGCTTCTCCCGCTTTTTTAATAATATTTATGGCGGGGGATTAGGCACATATACAGTTTATATCTGTATTATGTGCATTTTGCCAAAAAGGTATATTAATTGCAGCCCAGGGCGCCCCCCCCCCCCCCAGCGCCCTGCACCCACCAGTGACCGGAGCGTGTGGTGTGCTGTGGGAGCAATGGCGCACAGCTGCAGTGCTGTGCGCTACCTTATTGAAGACCGAAGTCTTCAGCCGCCGATTTCCTCCGGTTTCTTCCGTCTTCTGGCTCTGCAAGGGGGACGGCGGCGCGGCTCCGGGAACGGACGATCGAGGTCGGGCCCTGTGTTCGATCCCTCTGGAGCTAATGGTGTCCAGTAGCCTAGAAGCACAAGCTAGCTGCAAGCAGGTATGTTTGCTTCTCTCCCCTAAGTCCCACGTAGCAGTGAGTCTGTTGCCAGCAGATCTCACTGAAAATAAAAAACCTAACAAATACTTTTCTTTTTAGTGAACTCAGGAGAGCCCACTAAGTGCATCCAGCTCAGGCCGGGCACAGATTCTAACTGAGGTCTGGAGGAGGGGCATAGAGGGAGGAGCCAGTGCACACCAGATGTAGTACCTAATCTTTTCTTTAAAGAAGTGCCCAGTCTCCTGCGGAGCCCGTCTATTCCCCATGGTCCTTACGGAGTACCCAGCATCCACTAGGACGTCAGAGAAAACGCTAGTGAGCGATCAGGTCTGAATTAGGCCCTATAAACACTGTGTTATGTGCACATTAAGTGGTATAAATGAAAATGTATGGAAGATGAGTAATTAACATGAATTAAAAACAAATCATCACATTATAATGAAGTCCAGTAAACATGACACGCTGGGAGTTGTAGTGCACCAAGGTCCTCCTAGACAGATCCGCACATGACATTCCACCATGCACTGGGCTCAGCCACCAAGCATCCCAGGAACTTGTTATAAAATGTTGCCAAGTATGACAGTCACATATCAAAGTAAACTCTAAAGGGGGTACTCATGGAGCGATCGCTGCTTAAAATATAAGCAATCTGACTAGATTGCTTAGATTTTAAGCAGTGATCTCTCCGTGTGTACCCCTCACAGCGATAGCGATGCGCAGCCCCGCGCATCGCTATCGCTGGTGCTAGATTGGCCTGCATGCAGGCCAATCTAGCAGGTCACTCACTTCACACGCTGGGTGAAATGAGCGCCCCCGCACGCTCAGCACACATCTCTCCCCACATCTGCCAGTGAGTACTGGCCTTAAGTGTATCTTCTATGTAAAAGCGAAAATCCGTCCTCCTGTCTTTCTACACAGATCCACAGTTTACAAGTGACGATCGTCAAATTTTACATACAAGTGTATTAAAACACGGCGGAGGCAACTTAAGCAAATAGAAATCCCTAGCACCCCTAGGGGGGCAGACAGCAGCACAGAGTATAGCAGGAGACAGCATAATTCCAAAATTGCTGGAGCAATGTACTCAAAACTTGGTACACATATACCTTACAATCTGGGAACAAACACTGTGGGAGGAAGACACCCCCCTAGCACCCCTAGGGGTGGGACAGCAGCACAGAGTATGTCAGCAGACAGCATAACTGTGGAAGGCCTGGAGCAATTTACACCAAACTTGGTACACATCTGACTTACAATCTGCAAACAAACTCTGTGGGGGTTAGACACTCCTAGGGGGTGGGACAGCTGCACAGAGTATGTCAGGAGACAGCATAACTCCCGAATGCCTGGACCAATTTACAACAAACTTGGTTCACATATGACTTGCAAGCTGGGAACAAACACTGTGGGGGTAAGACACCCCTAGCACACCTAGAGGTGAGGCAGCAGCACAGAGTTTTTCAGCAGTCAGCATAACTCTGGAATGGCTGGAGCAATTTACAACAAACTTGCTACACATATGACTTACACTCTGAGAACAAACACTGTGAGGGTGTAAGGATGTGCCCTGTGGGCACATCCATGTGGCTGTCCCTAGCTGGGGGCAGCGCTGGGGCAGCTTGTCTGTCCCCAGCGCGGAGTGTGCGGCGGCGGGTGCCTGGTGCAGGGATCGGATGTTTCCCTGCACCAGGCTGTCGGCGGCGGAGAGCAGCGCGGCGGCGCTTTAAACTTGGCGCCGCTGGGGCCGCCAATGAGAAGCGCCGCCCGCGGCCTTTTGAATCCGGCGCCGTCCGCGAGCCAATCACGGCTCGCGGGGCGCCGGCCAATCAGGAACAGGCGCGGCGAGCCAATCGGCGCTCGCCGCGTCATAGGCCCCGCCCCCGGCGTCTGACGTCAGACGCCGGGCGGGAGCCTGAAGGAGAGGCCGCGCCGAAGAGCGGCAGAAGACACGTGCGGGAGCAGCGGAGGAGGTCGTCGGCGCGCCGGAGCGCAGAAGAGCATCCGGCGCAGAGGAGAAGACGACGGCCGTGGAAAGAAGAGCTCCGGAGGCCGCTGAAGAGGCCGGAAGACGTCGGGCTCCGGGAAGATGTCCAGCGGCGGCTGGACGCGGCGAGGAGACGGCGGCGCCGCTGGCCAGGACGGGCCAGCGGCAGAAGAGTTCCTCCAGGCCGAGAAGCGCTGCAGTGGTGGGAAGCAATTGAGCTGTGCAGTTCCCCACTGCAGCCTTCTCCACCGCAGGTAGGCCCTTCTAAGGTGCCCCCCCCCCCCCTCTCCTCCGCTAGACCACCGGGTGTTCGGGCAATAGGCCCGTGGGCACAGTCAGGCCCTCCTGGCCTGTGGGCATTGAGTCGGGCCCTCCCGGCCCGTGGGCATTGAGTCGGGCCTCCTGGCCCGTGGGGCATGTAGTCGGGCCCTCCAGGCCCGTGTCCAAGATAGGCAGGCACTAGGCCTGGGGGCACAGGTTGGGCACTAGGCCCATAAGGATAGTCAGGCCACAGGCCTGTGGGCAGTTAGGCGGGCACTAGGCCCGGGGCACATATCAGGCACTAGGCCTGTGGGACGATAGAGGGCATTAGGCCCTAGCGTATTTTGGCCAGTAGGTACGATAAGGTGACCTTGGGCACAAGGCCCAGGTCACCCAACGGGCAGCAAGGTAGGCGGGCGCTAGGCCCGTGGGCAAAGTCAGGCCTCCGGCCTGTGTGCAGTTAGGGGGCGCTAGGCCCATCGAAGCAGTGTTTTCCCCGAGGTGAGTAAAGGTGGCACTGGGCGTTAGGCACAGGCCACCCTGAGAGTACGGTAGGTGGGTGAGCTGTGCGGTCCCCACTACTGGGTGTTCTGAGTCGGGTAGACAAAGGGACAGCACCGTTTTATGTTGTAACTCCGATAGTGTGATATATGTTGTTACCGTGCAGGGCAAATTGCTGTTATGAGGTTTGTGCTAGTAATGTTGCACCACACCCACAGAGCTAGTTTGCGGGCTCTGTTGTTGTAGTTAGTATAGGGTGTGACACTAGGTCAGAGTTAGGCCCTGCACGGCTGTTTCTCTTTGCCTCCTTACAGGGACCTGTAAGTGGAGAAGATCGGAGTGCAAGACTCGTGACGGTGAGTAGCATCCGTGTACGTCTGTCCCTTGTTTGTCCCCGAGCGCCGGAGTTAGGATTGCTCACGGACGTGAGAATCCCTTTTCATCACACTACGTGCGAAAGCGCGAGTGTGTGAAATCTGGGTGGCTGAGGCTTTGTGCCGGTGATGACCATTCGCCCAACCGGTGAAGGTCGCGGCCACCCCTGGGGTATCCCCTGTTCCACCGGAAGCAGGGTCGATACCCCCTTTGATGTAAACCCTTCTCTCCTCAGCTAGGTCGTCGGTCAGCTCCGAGAGGGAATCGCCGTGTCCGGATCCGACTGAAGATTTCCAGGTCCGTTGAAGGTTCCGGTACCTGAAGGTGAGAGAGAGCGGCGCCTGGTGAGTACTGAGTCTACACCTGCACGGCAGCAGGCACCACCACACGCACCGCAGGCCCGCACCTCTCACACTTGGCGTAGTCGGCAGGATCGAGAGACCGGATCACGGACACGATGTGGAACGCCACCAAGAAGACCTCCCTGCGGACGGCTCCGGAGAAGACTCACCCCCGGACGTGTGCGGACCAGAGCGACTGGGTGACGGTGTCTGGGGCAGACATCCTGAAGATGGTGCAGCGGTCGGTCCAGCGTGAAAAAGAAGAGCGCCGGGAGAAGGGGCGCAAGAAGGCCGCTGTGACGCCCTGCAAGAAATGTCGGCAAACAGGTCACTTTGCCGACGAGTGTACTTGGCGAGAGACGTCCCCAAAGAAGGTGGTCCAGGAAGCGGACCGAAGACGTCAGAAGGGCCAAGCGAAGAAGGAGTCCTGGTGTTTGCTCTGCGGAAACTACGGGCATGAGCACAACAGTTGTCCCTGGGACGAAGAGTTGAGCGAAGACGAGGTTGATTCCCGGTGTGAAAGCTGTGGAGATCCCCGACATCGGCTCCTGGAATGTCCATGGACGGAAGACAGGACGGACTACGAGGCCACGGTGAAGCAGCTGACGGAATCTCGTCAGCAGCTTTGGGACCGGGTGGCTGCAGAGCCTGTGTGTTCGCTCTGCGAGGCGAGAGGGCATGCGCTTCCCGATTGTCCGTGGAATGAAGACCGGATGATTGCGGATGGTCGCGCCCAGAGATGGGAGGAGGAAACCAGGGAAATGGAGCGGAAGGCCTTGCTTGAAGTTAATTCGCAGGTGCCCATTTCCTCTGAGCCGGAACCAACGGGTGAAGATTCCCCAGTGAAGGAGGTGGACCAGGAACCCGTCTTGGAGAAGGTGGCAGTGGCCCTCCCTTGTTGGAAGTGTCGGCGACCAGGACATGCGGCCAGTGAGTGCCCCTGGGAAGATGCAGCGGACCTACTCTGTCCCAGGAAAGTGACCCCAGTAAGGCAGAATCCTTTCCCGCATGAGGCGGAGGTGGACGACTGGGAGGTGAAGAGACCACGCTGCGAAGAAAAGCGTGAAGACCCAGTGACGGAGACGTCCGGAATCTCCCCGCGATGGAACCGTCCACGACCAGGACGTGCGGAACAGGAGTGTCCTGGGTACCAAGAGATGCCAGCGGAAGCAAAGGAGTACGCTGAGGAAGTAACGATGCCAGCGGAAGCGAAGGAGTACGCTGAGGAAGTAACGATGCCAGCGGAAGCGCAAGAGTACGCTGAGGAAGCAGAGGTGCCAGCGGAAGCGAAGAAGTACGCTGAGGAGGAAAGTAATACCCCAGTCCAGATATCGGAGGAGGACTCGGACTACGGTGAGCTGTCCGCCGACGAATCCCTCCCAGAACAGATGGAGGACGACTCTGGCATCGGAAGCGCCGACGAGAGTGACTGGCAGGATCGGGTGGAGTCATGCTCCCAGTTGAATGCCCTCCGTGAAGAGGAGGAGATAGTCCTGGAGCAAGAGTACCTGCCGGGAGTGCCGAGATGGACCGACGTACGGGGACAGGATCGTGATGCCGTGGGAGGACCCGTTCCAGAGGAAGAGACAGGACCTTTGGAGATGCCCCACGAGGAAATTCGACATGTGGTGGCTGTTGCCCGGGAGGAAACGGATGCCCCGGAGGATTCCGCTGTTGGGTGGTGGTCGATACCACACCCGGAAGACAGGGACGAAGCCACAGACGATATCGGAGGCCAAGAGTGGGTGACTGTTGTCCCCGTGGAGGAAGATTCCCCTTGGTGGCCAACGTCAAGCGACCGTGAGGAGATGCCACTTCCCCAGAGGATCCACCGATGGAGGTCAGGAGGAACGAAGAAGAGGAACCCGGAGCTGGAGGTGGAAGGATGTGGGGTCACAGCCTGTCCGGGCTGGACCCTTGAACACAACCTCGCCGGAAGGACCTCGGAATTCCCTGACCCGCGGACAATGGAAGTCGTGAGGAACTTTGTAGGGACTACAAAGGAAAAAGGGGGGGGAAATGTAAGGATGTGCCCTGTGGGCACATCCATGTGGCTGTCCCTAGCTGGGGGCAGCGCTGGGGCAGCTTGTCTGTCCCCAGCGCGGAGTGTGCGGCGGCGGGTGCCTGGTGCAGGGATCGGATGTTTCCCTGAACCAGGCTGTCGGCGGCGGAGAGCAGCGCGGCGGCGCTTTAAACTTGGCGCCGCTGGGGCCGCCAATGAGAAGCGCCGCCCGCGGCCTTTTGAATCCGGCGCCGTCCGCGAGCCAATCACGGCTCGCGGGGCGCCGGCCAATCAGGAACAGGCGCGGCGAGCCAATCGGCGCTCGCCGCGTCATAGGCCCCGCCCCCGGCGTCTGACGTCAGACGCCGGGCGGGAGCCTGAAGGAGAGGCCGCGCCGAAGAGCGGCAGAAGACACGTGCGGGAGCAGCGGAGGAGGTCGTCGGCGCGCCGGAGCGCAGAAGAGCATCCGGCGCAGAGGAGAAGACGACGGCCGTGGAAAGAAGAGCTCCGGAGGCCGCTGAAGAGGCCGGAAGACGTCGGGCTCCGGGAAGATGTCCAGCGGCGGCTGAACGCGGCGAGGAGACGGCGGCGCCGCTGGCCAGGACGGGCCAGCGGCAGAAGAGTTCCTCCAGGCCGAGAAGCGCTGCAGTGGTGGGAAGCAATTGAGCTGTGCAGTTCCCCACTGCAGCCTTCTCCACCGCAGGTAGGCCCTTCTAAGGTGCCCCCCCCCCCCCCTCTCCTCCGCTAGACCACCGGGTGTTCGGGCAATAGGCCCGTGGGCACAGTCAGGCCCTCCTGGCCTGTGGGCATTGAGTCGGGCCCTCCCGGCCCGTGGGCATTGAGTCGGGCCTCCTGGCCCGTGGGGCATGTAGTCGGGCCCTCCAGGCCCGTGTCCAAGATAGGCAGGCACTAGGCCTGGGGGCACAGGTTGGGCACTAGGCCCATAAGGATAGTCAGGCCACAGGCCTGTGGGCAGTTAGGCGGGCACTAGGCCCGGGGCACATATCAGGCACTAGGCCTGTGGGACGATAGAGGGCATTAGGCCCTAGCGTATTTTGGCCAGTAGGTACGATAAGGTGACCTTGGGCACAAGGCCCAGGTCACCCAACGGGCAGCAAGGTAGGCGGGCGCTAGGCCCGTGGGCAAAGTCAGGCCTCCGGCCTGTGTGCAGTTAGGGGGCGCTAGGCCCATCGAAGCAGTGTTTTCCCCGAGGTGAGTAAAGGTGGCACTGGGCGTTAGGCACAGGCCACCCTGAGAGTACGGTAGGTGGGTGAGCTGTGCGGTCCCCACTACTGGGTGTTCTGAGTCGGGTAGACAAAGGGACAGCACCGTTTTATGTTGTAACTCCGATAGTGTGATATATGTTGTTACCGTGCAGGGCAAATTGCTGTTATGAGGTTTGTGCTAGTTATGTTGCACCACACCCACAGAGCTAGTTTGAGGGCTCTGTTGTTGTAGTTAGTATAGGGTGTGACACTAGGTCAGAGTTAGGCCCTGCACGGCTGTTTCTCTTTGCCTCCTTACAGGGACCTGTAAGTGGAGAAGATCGGAGTGCAAGACTCGTGACGGTGAGTAGCATCCGTGTACGTCTGTCCCTTGTTTGTCCCCGAGCGCCGGAGTTAGGATTGCTCACGGACGTGAGAATCCCTTTTCATCACACTACGTGCGAAAGCGCGAGTGTGTGAAATCTGGGTGGCTGAGGCTTTGTGCCGGTGATGACCATTCGCCCAACCGGTGAAGGTCGCGGCCACCCCTGGGGTATCCCCTGTTCCACCGGAAGCAGGGTCGATACCCCCTTTGATGTAAACCCTTCTCTCCTCAGCTAGGTCGTCGGTCAGCTCCGAGAGGGAATCGCCGTGTCCGGATCCGACTGAAGATTTCCAGGTCCGTTGAAGGTTCCGGTACCTGAAGGTGAGAGAGAGCGGCGCCTGGTGAGTACTGAGTCTACACCTGCACGGCAGCAGGCACCACCACACGCACCGCAGGCCCGCACCTCTCACAAGGGCAACACACCACTAGCACCCCTAGGGGTGGGCCAGCAGCACACACTATATCAGGACATGCATGATATCTCAGTGATGACAGGGCTGCATGTGACAGGGCCAGTGACATGATGTGAGGAGGGGAATGGAGGCAGCAGGAAGCCACAGAGAGTTGTATAGTGGGAAGAGCAGGGTCCCTTGGGGGACCAAAAATGGGTGCAGCCACTACACAAAGTGCATCAGGGAAGCAAGATATGCCTATATACTAGATCTCCAATCAACGTAAATTAACAAACTATCATTCTAATTTACCATCCTCATCCCGTACCAAAGCATGCGTATTCAGCTATCTACAATGTTATTTATACTGCGTGTTTAATATTTACATTTATTTTTGTAAACAGACATTCTTAAAATCCTGGGCAACGCCGGGTACTCCAGCTAGTATATACTAAATCATCTGTCACAGTAGCAATATTCTGAGCATATTGGAAGTCTCGCAACAGAACATTTATAGATGGAATTTAAGATCATACATGTTAACATTCAACAATATGCTATATCGGCATGCCCTCTTATGGAGTCTATGTAAGTCAATAGCAAAACCAAATGCTCCGTCTACATACAGTAAAGCGCGGGCACAAGGTCGTCATGCAATAAGTGACATGCCGGCCAGACTCTTATATCTAAGTTTTCTTTTGATTCTTGATCCAAATAATGTATCACTAACAATGACATTACTGTGAAGTGAAGGAGAGATGATTAGGATGGTCACCTGTAACACACATGCAATGTTTCTGTGACATGGAAAAACAATGGAAGAAATGTTATGGAGTCACCTTCATTGTTGTCCTAGTCAGTGGTGGAACTACCGCCTGTGCAAGCAGTGCCTTGCACTGTAGCCCACTGCTGTCAAGGGGCCCAAAGCCAGCCGCATTTCACCTCTTCAGTGGCATGCCAGTAATGAGGTGAAATGCGGCATGGTTTGGGCCCTTTGACAGCGGTGGGCCCTTTGACAGTGGTGGGCCCCTCCTTACTCCACTCGGCCGACCCAGTGAATGACGCGATCGCATCATTCCTGAAATCTCTGCCAGCTGAGCGTAGTACAGGGGGGAGGGAGGATGGAAGGGGAGAGCATTATAGTGCTGGCGGGCTAGTGCCCACCAGCAAATGCTAATGCTAGGGAAGGCCATCGGTGGTTTATCTATCGATGATCACCATCAATGGATAACATTGATGGTCAGTGGCCACCCCTAGCTACCCCTAGGCAACAAGCATTCCCCGTGGCAACGAGCATGGATCCCAGAGCATAAAACCACTGGGAACAAGCATGACACATCATGTAAAACCTCTGGCAATGCGCATGAAACCCCTGGCAACATGCTGGTAAAAATATCTAAACTGGCACTGTGGGGGAATATCTAACACTGTGGGGGCATATCTGGCACTATGAGGGCATATCTGGCACCATGGGGGCATGTGTATCTGGCAGTGTGGGGGCATATCTGGCAACGTGGGGGAATATGTGTATTTGGCACTGTGGAAGCATATCTAGCACTGTTGGGGCATGTGTATCTGGCAATGTGGGGTGTCATATCTAGCACCGTTGGGGGCATATCTGGCACTGTGGGGGCATATGTGTATCTGGTACTGCACTATTTGGGTCATGTGTATTACGCCCCCATTTTCATTGGCCATGCCCCATGTGACCACATCGATTTTTTTGCAGTACAACTAACATTTTTTTTATACTTGCACCACCGTGTGTACGTGTGTGTGTGTGTGTGTGTGTGTGTGTGTGTGTATATATGTGTGTGTGTGTGTGTGTGTGTGTGTGTGTGTGTGTGTATGTATATATATATATATATATATATGTATATATATATATTAGTGATGAGCGGGTTCGGTTTCTCGGAAACCGAACCCCCCCGAACTTCACCCTTTTTACACGGGTCCGAGCCATACTCGGATTCTCCCGTATGGCTCGGGTAACCCGAGCGCGCCCGAACGTCATCATCCCGCTGTCGGATTCTCACAAGATTCGGATTCTATATAAGCAGCCGCGCGTCGCCGCCATTTTCACTCGTGCATTGGAAATGTTAGGGAGAGGACGTGGCTGGCGTCCTCTCCGTTTATGTTGATGCATTGCAAATATTTTGTGCTTGCTTATTACTTAATTGTGGGGACTGGGGAGCAGCTGTATATAGGAGGAGTACAGTGCAGAGTTTTGCTGACAGTGACCACCAGTAATACGTTGTCTGCGTGAAAAACACTCCATTTCTGTGCTCAGTGTGCTGCATATATCTGTGCTCACACTGCTTAATTGTGGGGACTGGGGAGCAGCTGTATTATATAGCAGGAGTACAGTGCAGAGTTTTGCTGACAGTGACCACCAGTATACGTTGTCTGCCTGAAAAACACTCCATATCTGTGCTCAGTGTGCTGCTTTATTGTGGGGACTGGGGACCACCAGTATAATATTATATAGGAGGAGTACAGTGCAGAGTTTTGATGACCAGTGACCACCAGTATATAATATATAGCATTACGGTACAGTAGGCCACTGCTGTACCTACCTCTGTGTCGTCATTAAGTATACTATCCATCTAGATTCTATACCTGTGGTGCATTTCAGTTGTGCAGTTTGCTGACACAGTGACCACCAGTATATATAGCAGTACGGTACGGAAGGCCACTGCTGTACCTACCTCTGTGTCATCATTAAGTATACTATCCATCTACATTCTATACCTGTGGTGCATTTTAGTTTTGCAGTTTGCTGACACAGTGACCACCAGTATACTATATATAGCAGTACGGTACGGAAGGCCACTGCTGTACCTACCTCTGTGTCGTCATTAAGTATACTATCCATCTACATTCTATACCTGTGGTGCATTTTAGTTTTGCAGTTTGCTGACACAGTGACCACCAGTATACTATATATAGCAGTACGGTATGGAATGCCACTGCTGTACCTACCTCTGTGTCGTCATTAAGTATACTATCCATCTACATTCTATACCTGTGGTGCATTTTAGTTTTGCAGTTTGCTGACACAGTGACCACCCGTATACTATATATAGCAGTACGGTACGGAAGGCCACTGCTGTACCTACCTCTGTGTCGTCATTAAGTATACTATCCATCTACATTCTATACCTGTGGTGCATTTTAGTTTTGCAGTTTGCTGACACAGTGACCACCAGTATATATAGCAGTACGGTACGGAAGGCCACTGCTGTACCTACCTCTGTGTCGTCATTAAGTATACTATCCATCTACATTCTATACCTGTGGTGCATTTTAGTTTTGCAGGTGGCTGACACAGTGACCACCCGTATACTATATATAGCAGTACGGTACGGAAGGCCACTGCTATACCTACCTCTGTGTCGTCATTAAGTATACTATCCATCTACATTCTATACCTGTGGTGCATTTTAGTTTTGCAGGTGGCTGACACAGTGACCACCCGTATACTATATATAGCAGTACGGTACGGAAGGCCACTGCTGTACCTACCTCTGTGTCGTCATTAAGTATACTATCCATCTACATTCTATACCTGTGGTGCATTTTAGTTTTGCAGTTTGCTGACACAGTGACCACCAGTATATATAGCAGTACGGTACGGAAGGCCACTGCTGTACCTACCTCTGTGTCGTCATTAAGTATACTATCCATCTACATTCTATACCTGTGGTGCATTTTAGTTTTGCAGGTGGCTGACACAGTGACCACCCGTATACTATATATAGCAGTACGGTACGGAAGGCCACTGCTGTACCTACCTCTGTGTCGTCATTAAGTATACTATCCATCTAGATTCTATACCTGTGGTGCATTTTAGTTTTGTAGTTTGCTGACACAGTGACCACCAGTATATATAGCAGTACGGTACGGAAGGCCACTGCTGTACCTACCTCTGTGTCGTCATTAAGTATACTATCCATCTACATTCTATACCTGTGGTGCATTTTAGTTTTGCAGTTTGCTGACACAGTGACCACCAGTATACTATATATAGCAGTACGGTACGGAAGGCCACTGCTGTACCTACCTCTGTGTCGTCAAGTATACTATCCATCCATACCTGTGGTGCATTTCAGTTTTGCACAGTTTGCTGACCACCAGTATATAATATATAGCATTACGGTACAGTAGGCCACTGCTCTACCTACCTCTGTGTCGTCAAGTATACTAGCTTAGTCACACAGCGACCTTGGTGCGCCTCTTTTTTTCTTTGCATCATGTGCTGTTTGTGGACAATTTTTTTGAAGTGCCATCCTGCCTGACACTGCAGTGCCACTCCTAGATGGGCCAGGTGTTTGTGTCGGCCACTTGTGTCGCTTAGCTTAGTCACACAGCGACCTTGGTGCGTCTCTTTTTTTCTTTGCATCATGTGCTGTTTGGGGACAATTTTTTTGAAGTGCCATCCTGTCTGACACTGCAGTGCCACTCCTAGATGGGCCAGGTGTTTGTGTCGGCCACTTGTGTCGCTTAGCTTAGTCACACAGCGACCTTGGTGCGTCTCTTTTTTTCTTTGCATCATGTGCTGTCTGGGGACAATTTTTTTGAAGTGCCATCCTGCCTGACGCTACAGTGCCACTCCTAGATGGGCCAGGTGTTTGTGTCGGCCACTTGTGTCGCTTAGCTTAGCCATCCAGCGACCTCGGTGCAAATTTTAGGACTAAAAATAATATTGTGAGGTGTGAGGTGTTCAGAATAGACTGGAAATGAGTGGAAATTATGGTTATTGTGGTTAATAATACTATGGGATCAAAATGACCCTGAAATTCTATGATTTAAGCTGTTTTTTAGGGTTTTTTGAAGAAAAAAAACACCCGAATCCAAAACACACCCGAATCCAACAAAAAAATTTCGGTGAGGTTTTCCCAAATTCCGAATCCAAAACACGGCCGCGGAACCGAATCCAAAACCAAAACACAAAACCCGAAAAATGTCCGGTGCACATCACTAATATATATCCAGAGAGATTGAAGTGGCACTCACAGTGCATCTGATAGCAGCCGCTGGGGTGCCTGAATTCCAGGGAAGAAACTTGTTTCCACAAGGTCCCATAACATAGTCAATTTGATTTAAAGAAGGCACTCACCAGACTTATGGTACATTGCAAGTAAAATTGTTTATCAAACCTCACCTCAGCAGCTTAATCATGGTTGGTCGACGTTTCGGTCCCAAACCGGACCTTTTTCAAGACCAGAATGTACAATAATCCGAATCACAAAAAGACCATGTGACCACACCATTTTTTCTGCAGTACAACTAACATTGTTTTATACTTGCACCACCGTGTATACGTTTGTATATATATATATATATATATATATATATTATACGGAAGCATGCAAAGTATCTCTAATTTGGTGTTGGGGGGTGGACTTGAACAGGATGAGAGGGAGCATTTTGTTGCACCTGGGCCCACCGCTCGCTAGTTCTGCCACTGGTCCTAGTTGATAGGATAACCAGAAGAATAGCTTTGGGTGGAGTGTCATGAGATTAAATGAAAACCAAAAAGTTATGTATGCTCCAGGCTCCGTTCTCAGCAGTCCGGCTGTCGGTACAATGGTGCCACGTGGTGCCACAGGGCACAACCACGCTCACTGTCCACTCAACCTCTTTCCAACATGTCCAGCGGGTGTGAACAAGTTGAGTGGATGTCATTACCTATTCCCTGTGAATGTCACCTTGGGGGCCCGCCTTACAATTTTATATACGCTGGTATTGAATAATACATTTCTAGTGCGCCACAAAAAAAGACAACTCTTATTTCTTTTCCTCTTTATACGCTTGACTTATACAGGTTCTGTGGCTGATTAAACCAGGTGAAATGCAGACTTGAGGTCAGTCAGCCACAGAAACTGTATAATTCGTGAGTTTCCTGGTTTAATGGGATAGTATAGTTAGTATCTCTCTCTCTCTCTGTATATGTATATATATATACGCACTCAAACGTAACGGAAAATTATTAATTCAGCCTCTTAAAGAGCTTTATTTCCTTATAAAATATAAGCAGTGATTTAGTCTACAAATTCCCGTCATTTATGTTTTCCCTTTACCTATATATTGAGGCACTCTATACAACATTGCCTTATACTTCATTTTCTGCACTAGTCTAATTTTGTTAAAACTAGAAACTCGTGTATATCCAGTTGTAATTGAGGTAGAAAATGTATATGTAAGATAGCTGTAACTCTGTAGCTTTGCTGCTGGTTACTGTGACATCACACCTAGCCTGTGACATCACTAGCCCGTGACATCACAATGCTTCTACCTGTAACATTCTATCTAGAGCTGCCGACGTTTCAGTTTCTATGCAGGAAGACAGGTAGGAGGAGGTGAGTCCTACATAGCAGGGTATGATGGAGAGGGGTAAGGAAGACAGAGTGCAGTATAGTCAGCTGAAAGGCAAGACAAGATAGACAGAACAGGGAATACAGGTACAAGGACACAATAATAGGAGAAGTGCAGGAAGGAACGACATATTTAGGAATAAAAATGTAGCGTTACAGGAATAAAGAGGGCAGTATGGAGGATAAGCACACATACAGGGGATGCAGATAACCTGGGTCTCTATGAGGCAGGATCGTGGCTTTGGGATGAAAAATTTATAAAATAGATAAATGGGATATTGATAACTTTGAAGGTATCTTGTTTGCTTTAAGGAAAATTGGGAAACTGGTTGATTCATGGACATTTTATTGTACTTAAACTAGTACTATGCTTTATGATAGTCTTTTATGTTTTTTTAGATCATCTGGCAAAGAGATTTGCAGAGTGTCGGGTGACCGGCAAAGAGATCTGCAAAGTGTCAGTTGAAGACGACGGGAGGGGTCGCAGAGGTAGCAACGACTGGTGTATAACATGCAGGAGGTAAGTTACCATACTCTCTCTGCACATGTTACATCTGCCCCACCTGCAGTGCACATGGTTTTGTCCATTAGAGAACAAATTTTCTGCTGCAATCAGGTCTGAATTAGGCCCAGTGTATGATACTAACATAGGGGGTCATTCCGAGTTGTTCGCTCGTTGCCGATTTTCGCTATATTGCGATTAGTCGCTTACTGCGCATGCGCAAGGTTTGCAGAGCGCATGCGCTTAGTTATTTTACACAAAAGTTAGATATTTTACTCACGGCATAACGAAGATTTTTCATCGTTCTAGTGATCGTACGGTGATTGACAGGAAGTGGGTGTTTCTGGCCGGAAACTTGCCGTTTTCTGGGCGTGTGCGAAAAAATGCTGGCGTTTCTGGGAAAAACGCGGGAGTGTCTGCAGAAACGGGGGAGTGTCTGGGCGAATGCTGGGTGTGTTTGTGACGTCAAACCAGGAACGAAACTGACTGAACTGATCGCAATGGCTGAGTAAGTCTGGAGCTACTCAGAAACTGCTAAGAAATTTCTATTCGCAATTCTGCTAATCTTTCGTTCGCAATTCTGCTATGCTAAGATACACTCCCAGAGGGCGGCGGCTTAGCGTGTGCAATGCTGCTAAAAGCAGCCAGCGAGCGAACAACTCGGAATGAGGGCCATGGTCCTAGCACTAGGGAAGATAAAACCTGGAGCAGATAACTTGGTCTCTATGAGAAAGGATCCTGGGTTTTGGATAAAAAGTCAATAAAATAGATAAATTGCAAAAGAATAAAAATGAAAGTACGTAACAAAATGTAGTACAGGTTGAGTATCCCATATCCAAATATTCCAAAATACGGAATTTTTGAATGAGAGTGAGAAAGTGAAACCTTTGTTTTCTGATGGCTCAATGGGGGTAATTCTGAGTTGATCGTAGCAGGAACTTTGGCCCTCATTCCGAGTTGTTCGCTCGGTAAAAATCTTCGCATCGCAGCGATTTTCCGCTTAATGCGCATGCGCAATGTCCGCACTGCGACTGCGCCAAGTAAATTTGCTATGCACTTAGTAATTTTACTCACGGCTTTTTCATCGGTCTGGCGATCGTAATGTGATTGACAGGAAATGGGTGTTACTGGGCGGAAACAGGCCGTTTTATGGGCGTGTGGGAAAAAACGCTACCGTTTCCGGAAAAAACGCAGGAGTGGCCGGAGAAACGGAGGAGTGTCTGGGCGAACGCTGGGAGTGTTTGTGACGTCAAACCAGGAACGACAAGCACTGAACTGATCGCAGATGCCGAGTAAGTCTGAAGCTACTCAGAAACTGCTACGAGGTGTGTAATCGCAATATTGCGAATACTTCGTTCGCAATTTTAAGATGCTAAGATTCACTCCCAGTAGGCGGCGGCTTAGCGTGAGCAACTCTGCTAAAATCGCCTTGCGAGCGATCAACTCGGAATGAGGGCCTTTGTTAGCAGTTTGGCAAAACCATGTGCACTGCAGGGGAGGCAGATATAACATGTGCAGAGAGAGTTAGATTTGGGTGGGTTTTGTTTCTGTGCAGGGTAAATACTGGCTGCTTTATTTTTACACTGCAATTTAGATTGCAGATTGAACACACCCCACCCAAATCTAACTCTCTCTGCACATGTTAAATCTGCCTCCCCTGCAGTGCACATGGGGGGTCATTCCGAGTTGTTCGCTCGCAAGTGAATTTTAGCAGATTTGCTCATGCTAAGCCGCCGCCTACTGGGAGTGAATCTTAGCATCTTAAAATTGCGAACGATGTATTCGCAATATTGCGATTACACACCTCGTAGCAGTGTCTGAGTACCTTCAGACTTACTCGGCATCTGCGATCATTTCACTGCTTGTCGTTCCTGGTTTGACGTCACAAATACACCCAGCGTTCGCCCAGACACTCCCCCGTTTCTCCAGCCACTCCTGCGTTTTTTCCGGAAACGGTAGCGTTTTTTCCCACACGCCCATAAAACGGCCTGTTTCCGCCCAGTAACACCCATTTCCTATCAATCACATTACGATCGCCAGAACGATGAAAATGCCGTGAGTAAAATTCCTAAGTGCATAGCAAATTTACTTGGCGCAGTCGCAGTGCGGTCATTGCGCATGCGCATTAAGCGGAAAATCGCTGCGATGCGAAGATTTTTACCGAGCGAACAACTCGGAATGACCCCCATGGTTTTGCCCAACTGCTAACAAAAATCCTGCTGCGATCAACTTGGAATTACCCCCATTGTACACAAACTTTGTTTAAAACACAAAGTTATTAAAAATATTGTATTCAATGACCTTCAGGCTGTGTATATAAGGTGTATATGAAACATAATTGAATTGTGTGAATGTACACACAGTTTGTTTAATGCACAAAGTTATTAAAAATATTGGCTAAAAGTACCTTCAGGCTGTGTGTATAAGATGTATATGAAACATAAATGCATTCTGTGCTTAGACTTAGGCCACATCGCCATGATATCTCATTATGGTATGTAATTATTCCAAAATACGGAAAAATCCGATATCCAAAATACTTCTGGTCTCAAGCATTTTGGATAAGGGATACTCAACCTATAGTATAATTATACACTTAGTATGTCTGACCAGGAATTCTGGATATTTAGATCATCATTTGGCAAAGTTCTGGCAAAGAGATTTGCAGAGTGTCGGGTGACCGGCAAAGAGATCTGCAAAGTGTCAGTTGAAGACGACGGGAGGGGTCGCAGAGGAATTAGTGACTGGAGAATAGCATGCAGGAGGTAAGTTACCATACTTGTGTAATTGTGTGTGTGGTGGGGGGTATTGAGAGCACAGTCAAAACATAGGCCCTCATTCCGAGTTGATCGCACCAAGCAACTTTTTGCTGCTGGTGCGATCAACTAATCTCCGCCTATGGGGGAGTGTATTTTAGCATAGCAGGGCTGCGAACGCTTGTGCAGCCCTGCTATGCTAAAAAGTTTCCTGCAAAACAAGACCAGCCCTAGACATACTTACCCGGTGCGACGGATCCAGCGATGATAGGCACGGCTTTGACGTCAGACATCCGCCCTCCGTTCACCTGGACATGCCTGCATTTTCCTTACCACTCCCCGAAAATGGTTCCAAACGGTGAGTTGCCGCCCCGGAATGCCTTCCTGCAGTCAATCTTCTTGCAGTCGCCGCTGTGACCGCTTTCTTCGTAGTCAGCGCCATTGCACGCAATGACACGCATGCGCATGACAGCCCCCACGCATGTGCAGTAGTGACCCGGTCGCAGCTGTGCGAACAAAAGTACGCTGTGATCAGTTTGGAATGAACCCCATAGGGTCTATGGTGGGGGAGAGCGGACAATACAAAGCATGCAGAAGGGGGCAACTTGGTATAGCACATACATATGGTGTGGGAGCACAATACAAAAAAAACAGAAATTGTGGCGTACCCTATAGGACATATAGAGGAAGGACATACACTTTTGGGGGTTGCGAGATGTAGAACATACTGTAATACAGAAAAGCAGGAAGGGTGGGGAGAGCATGATACAGAACATACAGATCGGGGGAAGAACAATACAGATCAGGGCGACCTGTGTTGCTGCTGCAGAGCCCCCTGTGTCTAGGAGACTTGCTCAGACTACGACTGCTCAGACTCACGATGCACTTGTGAACGGCAAGATTGCAGCAATGATCGCTTCAACAACCACAACTGAATCAGGCCACAATTACACCATTATATTTTACTATTTTATCACATTTAACAACTAAGGGGTCAGTTTAATTAGGTGTGAGTTTGTCTTACAACAGCCACACTTTCCGGTAGCCCCATAGGCTGAATCTGGCCACGAAGGGTGTGAGTTTTGATGCTGTTGAAACGTTGCAGCAATGGTAACTCATACCTAATTGGATTGACCCCTAAATGTTAGTAATTTATAGCTTTTATTATTTACTGGTCAAATTTCTTTTCTGAAGGCACCCACTAATTACTATAAGAGAGACCTTATCCCCCCAATGTGTGTATTGTATAAAAACAATGGGCCCTTTGGGATAATTGTCCTTATTTTAGGCATTTTCCATGTCCTCAGTAGTTAGAGTAACATATTTACATAGAGAGATTTTTCTCTCTACACAACCACACCACTGTTTGCACTTTGTCTCTCTGCTTGTTCATCCACTAACAATGATTTTTCATCTCTTCCTCTTCGTCTACATGCAGTGGGTGATCCCTGAATAGCTGCCCTGGGAGGAGATCTGCGGACACATGTTCCAAATGTTGGGACATATGCATTACCTATTAGGAGATGCGGTTAAGATGCCGGCTGTCAGGTTTACGGCAGTCAGAATACTGACACTGGGATCCCGACACTCTTCAGAATCTGGACGTTGGAACTCCGAATGGGCAAGGATACAGACGCCCGTATCCCCATAATCATAGGTTTAGTGCTGGGCAAGGGGGGTTAGGTTTAGGCATCAGGCACGGGGGAGGGGGTGTGGTTAGGCTACAGGGGAGGGAGCATTGGGTTTACGTGTTAAGTTTAGGCATCAGGCAGGGGGTTAGGCTGCAGGTTGCGGGATGTTAGGGTTAGGCTGTGGATAGGGTGGGTTAGACACCCCTGGGGGAGGTTAGGCTGCATGGGAGGGAGGGTTAGGCATCAGACGGGAGGGTTAGGTTTAGGCTGTGGGTGGGGGGAGCTTAGGGTTAGGCACCCCCGGTGGTGGTTAGGCTGCGGGGAGAGAGGGTTAGGTTCAGGCGGGGTGGATTAGGTTTAGGCGTCAGGCGGAGGGGTTAAGTTTAGGCTGTGGGTGGGGGGAGGTTAGGGTTAGGCTGTGGGTAGGGTGGATTAGGCACCCCTGGAGGTGGTTATGCTGCGAAAGAGGGAGGTTTAGGCATCAGGCGCTGGGTTAGGTTTAGGCTGCGTGTTGGGGGTTAGCGTTAGGCTGTGGATAGGTTGGGTTATGCACTCCCTGGAGTGGTTAGGCTGCGAGGGAGGGTTAGGTTTAGGCAGTAGCGACAGGGGGGGGGGGTAAGGCTGCGGGAGAGGGAGGGTTAGGTTTAGGCAGCAAGGATGGAGGTAATGATTAGGCATCTCCGCGGGAGGGTTAGGCACAAAGGGGGGAGGTTAGGGTTAGACTGCGGACATGCAGGGTTAGGGGGGTGGGGAGAGAATTGGCATCAGGCAGAGGGGTTAGGCTGTGGGTGGGGGGAGGATAGGGTTAGGCTGCAGGTAGGGTAGGTTAGGCATCAGGTGCGGAGATTAGGTTTAGGCGTCAGGCGCGGGGTTAGGTTTAGGCTGTGGGTGGGGGGAGGTTAAGGTTAGGCAGCGGGTAGGGTTGGTTAGGGTTAGGCACCCCCAGGGGTGGTTAGGCTGCGGGGAAGGGAGGGTTAGGTTTAGGCATCAGGCGGGTGTTTAGGCATCAGGCGGGGGGTTAGGATTAGGCTGCGGGTGGGGGGATAGGGTTAGGCTGCGGGTGGGGGGGGAGTTAGAGTTAGGCTGTGGGTTGGGTGGGTTAGGCACCCCCGGGAGTGGTTAGGCTGCGGGGAAGGGAGGGTTAGGTTTAGGCAGCAGGGATGGAGGTTAGGATTAGGCACCTCCACGGGAGGGTTAGGCACAAAGGTGGAGGTTAGGGTTAGACTGTGGACAGGCAGGGTTAGGGGGGTGGTGAGAGGGGAGAACACCCCTTACTCACCCCTGTCTGTCTTTTCTGTACTGGGATCCCAGCATCGGTATGACAACCACCAGGATCCCATGCGCTGGGATAGCATACTGATCCCTCTATTAGTACACCTCTTAATGCCCAGAGGGAAGGGCGATCCTGAGGCCATGGTTCCCCAGAGGTTTCCCCCCAAGGGGGTTTTCCTCTCCTGAGTGCTGAAGGATGACTCTTTGTGAGTCCAGAGGTGTAGCTTTTATGCCATAATGAGTACCAATCTCATGCCCGTCCCTGCAATGTATAAGAGGTAAAATAATTGCTAATGCGATCACTTTACTTCTGGGTTTAGACCCCGGCTGCACTAGTTCACATGTGCAATCATCAGACTGCATATGTGAGAGCAGACAGTAATGCAGAGGGATCCCAAGGATCCTTCTCCTGGGAATTATTGCATAATGTAGACCACAGGCTACAAAAGCCATTTAGAAATGGCATTAGCTGTCGGGCCAAGCTCAGAAATGCTTTGCATTCTGGAGCTTGGTGAGTTTCACAGTTTACCATCTGTCGTAGAAACTTTTGGAGGCTGCTTTTGTGTTCAAAATAGGAGGAACGCAATAGATATATCTCAAATATCCATTGCAGTCCCCAATACATACATTCAGGGGCTGGTTAATATTTGTGGGCAGCCCCCAAAACCAACTGTTTTTGGAGATGTCTCGCAAATATTATTTATTCAATATTCCACTTAATAAACTTTTTATATTTTAACATAAACTAAAAAATGATTTATGTATTCATTGACTGAGTCTCCCGTCTTTACTGAATGCTAATTTCACAGGGTCCGCAAATTATTACTGATGTGACTGTTACTCTACTGTTCTGCTGGTGATCCTGGCCTGCTGTATAGTAGCCAGACATATATTTTATATACAGCATTCATGGGGAGATGTATCAAGCCTTGGAGAGAGATAAAGTGCAGATGTCCAAACCACCCAATCATCTTCTGTCACTTATCTAGCACAGTACATGAAGTAATACCTGTAGTCAGCGGCAGACCGCGGGTAACCTCACCGCTGACCGCAAAGTTCCCACCATTGAAGATAATGGAGCGGCTGTGCGATGCGCTGTCTGACAGCTCAGACGCGCATAGCCAATCAGGAGAGTGCCACGACGTGGCGCTCCCTGATTGGCTGAAGGGACCCTCTGTGACAGGAGTCACGGGGGGTCTCAGCATTCGGGGAAAGGGGTCCCATGTGTAAACATGGGACCCCTTTCAGTGCGTGGTTCTGGTATGCGGTTTGTTTTTTTGCTAAGTACGTGGCTTACAAAAAAGAACAGGACAGCTACACTGGATTTAGGTGAGTATAATTTTATTTTCAGGTACACCGTGGATTCTACTTGGAGAAGTGGACAGAGGTCGGCGTGTGAACATGTGTGTGTCGGCATGTATGTAATAAAGTTTTACTTTCACGGTGTGCGTGTCCTGTTTTTATTTAGGTATTTTTTTTGCAGAAGAACTACAGGTACCAGCGGGCCCGTTTCCCCCCCGCATGCTGGTACTTGTGGTTCTCCAAGTACCAGCTTGCGAGGGAGGCTTGCTGGGACTTGTAGTTCTGCTGCAAAAACAATATTCTTTTATTTGTCACAAGGCTATCAGCCCCCCATCCGCAGCCCATGGATGGGGGGGGGGGGGAAGCCTCGGGCTTCACCCCTGGCCCCTTGGGTGGCTGGAGGGGGGGGCCTTGATTTAAGGGGTCCCCACTCCTCCAGGGTACCCCGGCCAGGGGTGACTAGTTGGGGATTTAATGCCACGGCCGCAGGGACCGATATAAAAGTGTCCCCCGGCTGTGGCATTATCTCTCCAGCTAGTGGAGCCCGGTGCTGGTGTTAAAAATACGGGGGACCCCTACGTCTTTTGTCCCCCGTATTTTTTGCACCAGGACCGGACGCAGAGCCCGATGCTGGTTCTAAAAATACGTGGGATCCCCTGTCAAATTTTTTACCGTATTTTTACAACCAGGACCTGCTCAAAGAGCCCGAGGCTGGTTATGCTTAGGAGGAGATAACCCACGCAATTTTTTTTAGTGTTCTTTAACCATTTTTGTGCCGTCCGAAAAGTCGAATCCAGGACGCACTTATCCGTCAATTGGTCCGTTTTTCTACAGCAGGACTGTCGAATCCATTTTTAATTGAATATGTCGAATAACGGCACCCGCCGGCCAGGATTCGACGGTCGAATTGTGTCGAATTTAAAAACGGCCGAAAAAAAGCCGCAATTCGTCCGGAATTGCATATGTCTTTTTATCTCTCTGCACGGCTTGATATATCTCCCGGAAAATATCATGTCTTCCTTTCACTTAATTAACACGTTAAATTAATTAATTGTCTTGGAAACAGGGTAAGAAATTCACAGTATAAGATAATGTTATAAAGGCTTGTCAATACCTCCTGGTACATTTACATTGATTTATCATTCACATTTCTTCCATGCCAGACAGGGTTGGATTGGGAACGTAAAGTGGCCCTGGAAATATATGAAAAGCAGCCTCATGTAGGTTGGAGCAAGTCAGCTATAAGCGGGGCCCAACACAAATTGGGCTTAAGCAAACTGTTAGCATTACCCACAGTGGTAGTAAGCAAGGCTAATGCAGCATGGTAGGCAATCATAGCACCAGCAGTAAGATCATGTCACGGGAGGTGGAGATCACACCGGTGGGTGAGGCATTGCACTGGAAGGCAGTCACATCACCTGCAGGAGGATTTTGTCACAGGAGGTTGAGATCACACCAGTGGGTGAGGCATTACACTGGTAGGTAGTCACAGCACCAGCAGGAGGATCGTGTCAAAGGAGGTGGAGATCACACTAGTAGGTGAGGCATTGTACTGGTAGGCAGTCACAGCACCTATGGTAGCTACACTCCTATATATAGCACATGTAACTGTGACAGGGAAGGTGGCCTCTCTCGGGCCCCATAGTAGCTGCCAGGGGCGGAATGGGATCGAACACCAGCCTAGAAAATTTATGGAAGCAGCCCTAATGAGGGCAGAGTCTGCTGAGTGGGAGGGGCCTGTCAAGAGGGCGGGATCACTCCTCAGAGGTCCTGATTCTGAGATAGACACAGTTGGGGCCTCCTTTGCTTTACGTTATGCTAATGTTTACCTGTGACTGTGGCCCTCATTCTGAGATGATCGCTCGCTACTTTTAGCAGCCGTGCAAACGCATAGTCGCCACCCACGGGGGAGTGTATTTTCGCTTTGCAAGTGTGCGATCGCATGTGCAGCCGAGCGACACGAACACATTTTGTGCAAAACAAGAACAGCCCTGTAGTAACTTATCCTGTGTGATGATTCTAGCAATGGAGGTCCCGGAATAGATGTCAGATACCCATCCTGAAAACACCTGGACACACCTGCATTTTCCCGAACACTCCCAGAAAACAGTCAGTTGCCACCCACAAATGCCCTCTTCCTGTCAATCTCCTTGCGATCGGCTGTGCGAATGGATTCGTCGCTAAAAGCATTGTACAACATTGCGGCGCATACGCATGTGCAGTTTTGCCGTTCTTTTACCTGATCGCAGCACTGCGAAAATCGGCAGCGAGCGATCAACTTGGAATGACCCCCTTTATGCATATGCTGCTACAATACCCTTCCCTGATGCACATCTGTACGTCTGAATATACAAGGACTGATATTGTATGCCCACTTTCAGTATCTGATAGAAGCAAGATTGGTGATTAGATCTGAGCTTATAAATATAGAGGCAGCCTGTATGGTACAAATGAGCCTTCACCAAGACCCCAATATAGGACAATAAAAACAGAAAGTGACCACACCTGGCGCCACCATACACCAATTAAAAATTAAACGGCTTACTCGACTCTATGGAACTCACTTCCCAGCACAGTGCGAGAGGCCCCAACTATAGAATCCTTCAAAAGTAGACTCAAGACTTTCCTGTTTACTCAAGCATTTCCATAGTGTCTCTTTTAGTATCTTCATGCTTCTGTATTTTATGAAAAATGTACTTCATTATTTTTCTGTACTATATTATGCTGTGTATCTGTTAAGCGCCTTGAGTCCTATTGGAGAAAGAGCGCTATATAAATAAAATTATTATTATTATATTATTATTTAATAACAACCAATTAGAGTAGGTAACCTCTTTTTCAGAGGATGTTGACAGAGGGATGTAATAGTCCACTCTTTTCAGAGAGGTAACATACCTGTAGAATTAAAATAAACAAACATAGTGCAACCAATTTTTTAGGTTAAAATGAAAGAGAGGTTTTATTGGTTCAACTCACATAAATATGAGTCAATCATGCATATCATCCACCAGATGGCGTGGATCCTCAATTCCCACAGATATCCTGATATGCTGAAAACTCAGAAGGATAAAAATGTAGTGCAATACTGCTTCACCATACAAAAGGTTTATTCTGACAAAAACACACTTACATCATCAAACATGCAATTTAAAAGCATATCACCCATATGGGATACTGGAACACCACTTCACTACAGAGCCAGCTGCGTTCGGTCACCTGTGCAGGATCCAGTTGGTTAGAGCATTACGAGGGTCATTCTGACCCGATCGCAGCAGTGCGATCGGGTCAGTACAGCGCATGCGCCGGCGCATGCCAGACGGTCGGAGGCCGTCTTTGCCTCGCGATCGCCTCTGCCTGATTGACAGGCAGAGGCGGTCACTGGGCGAGAGGGGGCTGGACTGCGGCGTTAAGCCGTGGTTTAGGGGGCGCAGTCCGGCCAATGCCGGCGTGGCCGGACCATTGGGGGGCAGGTCGCGGCGGCTTCGTGATGTCACATGCAGCTGCTGCGACTCGGGCAGCGAAGAGGTTCTCCCGGCCAGCCGTAGGAGCTGCGCTGGCTGGGAGTTACTCCTCAAATGCAAAAGAATCACTGCTATGCGATGCTTTTGCATTTCTGCGGGGGGGGGGAAGGGGCGTCACTGACATGCGGGGCGGACTAGCCCTGTGCTGGGCGTCCCCCCGGATGTCTGAGTGCCTGATCGTAGCTGTGATAAATTTAGCACAGCTATGATCAGCACAGAATGACCCCCTACATGTATAGCACTACACGTATAGCACTGCATTACACAAATAGCACCACATAACACGAACAGCACAACATTACAGGTATAGCACCGCATTACATACGTAGCCACCACATAAATAGGCCCATCATCATGGACAGAAATTGGGCAGCTATAGGGCTGAAGGACGTTGCATTAGAGATTGTCCCAGGGCTGGCTGTGAGTGCTGCCTGGTCAGCTGGCATCCTGAGAACAAAGTACATCCTGCTCCTGTCCAGTCCCCAAACCATACACTGTGACCGGGGACGCCCTAACCCTTACACTAACATGATAATGCAAATAATGTAATTAAAAATAACCTCTCTGCTGGGTCCCCTTCAGTACTCAGTCAGTGAGAGTGCAGGAGTTGGGGTGGCAGCGGGTGTAGTGAACCCGGCTCCGACCATCGCTTTGCTGCTGCTCCTGATCCGGGCTCGTTGAAGAGACCTTTGGCCGGGGCAGGGAGAGTATGCTGTTGGGCTGGTTAACTTTCTCAAGGCCCCCCCATTGGTAGAACAGCATCACCACTTTTCAAGGCTAGCGGCACCTGGAAGTGCCCATTACCCTAACTTCTGGATTGCATTCCAATGACCCACAAGTACTGGAAGCAGTGTGAGCCAGCCCCGCCTGAGTGTGCATCGGCCTGGCTGAGGGGGATATGGGACCAGCACATCGAAATCTGTCCTGGTGGGCCAATCGCCCCTGGTAGCTGCACTCGCTGCACCTATGGTAGTTACTCCCTTGTATATAACACATGTAATTGTGACGGTGAAGGTGGCCCCTCTCAGCTGTGGGTCCCAAAGCAGCTGCACCTATGGTAGCTACACCCTGCATATAACACATGTAATTATGACAGGGAAGGTGGCCCCTCTCAGCACTGGGCTCCATAGCAGCTGCACTCCTCACTAGTGATGAGCGGGTTCGGTTTCTCGGAAACCGAACCCCCCCGAACTTCAGCTTTTTTTACACGGGTCCGAGCAGGCTCGGATCCTCCCGCCTTACTCGGTTAACCCGAGCGCGCCCGAACGTCATCATCCCGCTGTCGGATTCTCGCGAGGCTCGGATTCTATCGCGAGACTCGGATTCTATATAAGGAGCCGCGCGTCGCCGCCATTTTCACACGTGCATTGAGATTGATAGGGAGAGGACGTGGCTGGCGTCCTCTCCGTTTAGAGTAGACTAGAGAGTAGTAGAGACACTTGATTTACTAATTTTGGGGAGCATATTAGGAGTACTACTTGCTGATAGTGTGACCAGTGACCACCAGTTTAATTAATCCGTTCTCTGCCTGAAAAAAAACGATACACAGTGTGACACAGTCACATACCATATCTGTGCTCAGCCTCAGTGTGCTGCATCATCTATGTAATACTGTATATCTGACTGTGCTGAGTGCTCATTGCTCACACAGCTTAATTGTGGGGGAGACTGGCAGTGGTGCAAGTGGGCGGGTACGGGTGGGTACGGCGTACCCGTAAGAATTTAGCCGTGGGTACGCCGTACCCACACCGACGGGCCGCCGCTCCTCTTCCTTCCCTCCCTCCCCCACGCCGCACCGCCGCACACGCCGCACCGCCGCTGATGTGAGGGCAGGAGAGTGCAGCCTGCGCCTCTCGTTCCCCTCAGTCTCCGGTGGGTGTTTCAGTTTACTTCAGCGCCGATCCGTGAGCCAATCAGAGCTCGCACCCGCGAGCTCTGATTGGCTCACGGATCGGCGCTGAATTAAACTGAGACACCCGCCGGAGACTGAGGGGAACGAGAGGCGCAGGCTGCACTCTCCTTCCCTCACATGACAGACAGGAGGACAGCGACGGCAGCGGCAGCGGTGAGTAGGGGAGGGGGGCATGTTATACCTGGCACTGGGGGGGCATGTATACCTGGCACTGGGGGCATATCTGGCACAGGGGGGCATATATACCTGGCACTGGGGGATATCTGGCACTGGGGGGGCATGTTATACCTGGCACTGGGGGATATCTGGCACTGGGGGCATATCTGGCACAGGGGGGGTATATATACCTGGCACTGGGGGATATCTGGCACAGGGGGGCATGTATACCTGGCACTGGGGGCATATCTGGCACAGGGGGGCATATATACCTGGCACTGGGGGCATATCTGGCACAGGGGGGCATATATACCTGGCACTGGGGGATATCTGGCACTGGGGGGGCATGTTATACCTGGCACTGGGGGATATCTGGCACTGGGGGCATATCTGGCACAGGGGGGGTATATATACCTGGCACTGGGGGATATCTGGCACAGGGGGGCATGTATACCTGGCACTGGGGGCATATCTGGCACAGGGAGGCATATATACCTGGCACTGGGGGCATATCTGGCACAGGGGGGCATATATACCTGGCACTGGGGGATATCTGGCACAGGGGGGCATGTATACCTGGCACTGGGGGCATATCTGGCACAGGGGGGCATATATACCTGGCACTGGGGGATATCTGGCACAGGGGGGCATGTATACCTGGCACTGGGGGATATCTGGCACTGGGGGGGCATGTTATACCTGGCACTGGGTGATATCTGGCACTGGGGGGGCATGTTATACCTGGCACTGGGGGATATCTGGCACTGGGGGGGGCATGTATACCTGGCACTGGGGGATATCTGGCACTGGGGGGGCATGTATACCTGGCACTGGGGGATATCTGGCACTGGGGGCATATCTAGCACAGGGGGGCATATATACCTGGCACTGGGGGATATCTGGCACTGGGGGGGCATGTTATACCTGGCACTGGGGGATATCTGGCACTGGGGGGGGCATGTATACCTGGCACTGGGGGATATCTGGCACTGGGGGCATATCTGGCACAGGGGGGCATATATACCTGGCACTGGGGGATATCTGGCACAGGGGGGCATGTATACCTGGCACTGGAGGATATCTGGCACTGGGGGCATATCTGGCACTGTAGGGGCATTTCTGTATCTGGCACGGGGGGCAATGTATATCTGACACAGTGGGGGCATTTGTGTATCTAGCACTGTGGGGCAATGTGTATCTGACACTGTGAGGCAATGTATGGCACTCTGGGGGCATTTCTGTATCTGGCACTGTGGGGCAATGTGTATCTGGCACTGTGGGGCAATGAATCTGGCACTCTGGGGACATTTGTGTATCTGGCACTGTGGGGCAATGTGCATCTGGCACTGTGGGGCAATGTGTATCTGGCACTCTGGGGACATTTGTGTATCTGGCACTGTGGGGCAATGTGCATCTGGCACTGTGGGGCAATGTGCATCTGGCACTGTGGGGCAATGTGTATCTGGCACTGTGAGGCAATGTGTATCTGACACTCTGGGGACATTTGTGTATCTGGCACTCTGGGGACATTTGTGTATCTGGCACTGTGGGGCAATGTGTATCTGGCACTGTGGGGTTATATGTATCTGGCACTGTGGGGCAATGTATATCTAGCACTGTGGGGCAACGTGTATCTGACACTATTGGGGTCATACGTGTATCTGCCCCTCCCCCATATGTGTATCACGCCCCCATTTTCATTGGCCACGCCCCATGTGGCATTTGGCCACACCCATTTTTTTGCGCGCGCGCCTTCGGCGCGCGCACACAGTACCCGTAACACATTTTTTCTACTTGCACCACTGGAGACTGGGGAGCAGTTAAAGCAGGAGTACATATTTTAACAGTGCACACTTTTGCTGCCAGAGTGCCACTGCCAGTGTGACTGACCAGTGACCACTGACCACCAGTATATTGTGATTGTCTGCCTGAAAAAGTTAAACACTCGTCGTGTGGTGTTTTTATTCTATAAACGCATTCTGCTGACAGTGTCCAGCAGGTCCGTCATTATATAATATATACCTGTCCGGCTGCAGTAGTGATATATATATATATTTTTTATATCATTATCATCCAGTCTATATTAGCACTGCAGCAGACGCAGTACGGTAGTCCACGGCTGTAGCTACCTCTGTGTCGGCAGTCGCTCGTCCATCCATAATTGTATACCACCTACCCGTGGTGTTTTTTTTTTTTTCTATCTTCTTGATACTAGTAGCTTACTTTTGGAGTCTGCAGTGCTGAGCTGACAGTGTCCAGCAGGTCCGTCATTATATAATATATACCTGTCCGGCTGCAGTAGTGATATATATATATTTTATATCTCATTATCATCCAGTCTATATTAGCAGCAGACGCAGTACGGTAGTCCACGGCTGTAGCTACCTCTGTGTCGGCAGTCGCTCGTCCATCCATAATTGTATACCACCTACCTGTGGTGTTTTTTTTTTTTCTATCTTCTTGATACTACTAGTAGCTTACTTTAGGAGTCTGCAGTGCTGAGCTGACAGTGTCCAGCAGGTCCGTCATTATATAATATATACCTGTCTGGCTGCAGTAGTGATATATATATATTTTATATCTCATTATCATCCAGTCTATATTAGCAGCAGACGCAGTACGGTAGTCCACGGCTGTAGCTACCTCTGTGTCGGCAGTCGCTCGTCCATCCATAAGTATACTAGTATCCATCCATCTCCATTGTTTACCTGAGGTGCCTTTTAGTTGTGCCTATTAAAATATGGAGAACAAAAATGTTGAGGTTCCAAAAATAGGGAAAGATCAAGATCGACTTCCACCTCGTGCTGAAGCTGCTGCCACTAGTCATGGCCGAGACGATGAAATGCCAGCAACGTCGTCTGCCAAGGCCGATGCCCAATGTCATAGTACAGAGCATGTAAAATCCAAAACACCAAATATCAGTAAAAAAAGGACTCAAAAATCTAAAATAAAATTGTCAGAGGAGAAGCGTAAACTTGCCAATATGCCATTTACCACACGGAGTGGTAAGGAACGGCTGAGGCCCTGGCCTATGTTCATGGCTAGTGGTTCAGCTTCACATGAGGATGGAAGCACTCAGCCTCTCGCTAGAAAAATGAAAAGACTCAAGCTGGCAAAAGCACAGCAAAGAACTGTGCGTTCTTCGAAATCACAAATCCACAAGGAGAGTCCAATTGTGTCGTTTGCGATGCCTGACCTTCCCAACACTGGACGTGAAGAGCATGCGCCTTCCACCATTTGCACGCCCCCTGCAAGTGCTGGAAGGAGCACCCGCAGTCCAGTTCCTGATAGTCAGATTGAAGATGTCAGTGTTGAAGTACACCAGGATGAGGAGGATATGGGTGTTGCTGGCACTGGGGAGGAAATTGACCAGGAGGATTCTGATGGTGAGGTGGTTTGTTTAAGTCAGGCACCCGTGGAGACACCTGTTGTCCGTGGGAGGAATAGGGCCATTGACATGCCTGGTGAAAATACCAAAAAAATCAGCTCTTCGGTGTGGAAGTATTTCAACAGAAATGCAGACAACATTTGTCAAGCCGTGTGTTGCCTTTGTCAAGCTGTAATAAGTAGGGGTAAGGACGTTAACCACCTCGGAACATCCTCCCTTATACGTCACCTGCAGCGCATTCATCATAAGTCAGTGACAAGTTCAAAAACTTTGGGCGACAGCGGAAGCAGTCCACTGACCAGTAAATCCCTTCCTCTTGTAACCAAGCTCACGCAAACCACCCCACCAACTCCCTCAGTGTCAATTTCCTCCTTCCCCAGGAATGCCAATAGTCCTGCAGGCCATGTCACTGGCAATTCTGACGAGTCCTCTCCTGCCTGGGATTCCTTAGATGCATCCTTGCGTGTAACACCTACTGCTGCTGGCGCTGCTGTTGTTGCTGCTGGGAGTCGATGGTCATCCCAGAGGGGAAGTCGTACTCGTAAGACCACTTTTACTACTTCCACCAAGCAATTGACTGTCCAACAGTCCTTTGCGAGGAAGATGAAATATCACAGCAGTCATCCTGCTGCAAAGCGGATAACTGAGGCCTTGGCATCCTGGGCGGTGAGAAACGTGGTTCCGGTATCCATCATTACTGCAGAGCCAACTAGAGACTTGTTGGAGGTACTGTGTCCCCGGTACCAAATACCATCTAGGTTCCATTTCTCTAGGCAGGCGATACCGAAAATGTACACAGATGTCAGAAAAAGACTCACCAGTGTCCTAAAAAATGCAGTTGTACCCAATGTCCACTTAACCACGGACATGTGGACAAGTGGAGCAGGGCAGGCTCAGGACTATATGACTGTGACAGCCCACTGGGTAGATGTATGGACTCCCGCCGCAAGAACAGTAGCGGCGGCACCAGTAGCAGCATCTCGCAAACGCCAACTCTTTCCTAGGCAGGCTACGCTTTGTATCACCGGTTTCCAGAATACGCACACAGCTAAAAACCTCTTACAGCAACTGAGGAAGATCATCGCAGAATGGCTTACCCCAATTGGACTCTCCTGTGGATTTGTGGCATCGGACAATGCCAGCAATATTGTGTGTGCATTAAATATGGGCAAATTCCAGCACGTCCCATGTTTTGCACATACCTTGAATTTGGTGGTGCAGAATTTTTTAAAAAACGAGAGGGGCGTGCAAGAGATGCTGTCGGTGGCCAGAAGAATTGCGGGACACTTTCGGCGTACAGGCACCACGTACAGAAGACTGGAGCACCACCAAAAACGCCTGAACCTGCCCTGCCATCATCTGAAGCAAGAAGTGGTAACGAGGTGGAATTCAACCCTCTATATGCTTCAGAGGTTGGAGGAGCAGCAAAAAGCCATTCAAGCCTATGCAACTGACCACGATATAGGAGGTGGAATGCACCTGTCTCAAGCGCAGTGGAGAATGATTTCAACGTTGTGCAAGGTTCTGCAACCTTTTGAACTTGCCACACGTGAAGTCAGTTCAGACACTGCCAGCCTGAGTCAGGTCATTCCCCTCATCAGGCTTTTGCAGAAGAAGCTGGAGACATTGAAGGAGGAGCTAACACAGAGCGATTCCGCTAGGCATGTGGGACTTGTGGATGGAGCCCTTAATTAGCTTAACAAGGATTCACGGGTGGTCAATCTGTTGAAATCAGAGCACTACATTTTGGCCACCGTGCTCGATCCTAGATTTAAAACCTACCTTGGATCTCTCTTTCCGGCAGACACAAGTCTGCTGGGGTTCAAAGAACTGCTGGTGAGAAAATTGTCAAGTCAAGCGGAACGCGACCTGTCAACATCTCCTCCTTCACATTCTCCCGCAACTGGGGGTGCGAGGAAAAGGCTCAGAATTCCGAGCCCACCCGCTGGCGGTGATGCAGGGCAGTCTGGAGCGACTGCTGATGCTGACATCTGGTCCGGACTGAAGGACCTGACAACGATTACGGACATGTCGTCTACTGTCACTGCATACGATTCTCTCCCCATTGAAAGAATGGTGGAGGATTATATGAGTGACCGCATCCAAGTAGGCATGTCAGACAGTCCGTACTTATACTGGCAGGAAAAAGAGGCAATTTGGAGGCCCTTGCACAAACTGGCTTTATTCTACCTAAGTTGCCCTCCCACAAGTGTGTACTCCGAAAGAGTGTTTAGTGCCGCCGCTCACCTTGTCAGCAATCGGCGTACGAGGTTACATCCAGAAAATGTGGAGAAGATGATGTTCATTAAAATGAATTATAATCAATTCCTCCGTGGAGACATTGACCAGCAGCAATTGCCTCCACAAAGTACACAGGGAGCTGAGATGGTGGATTCCAGTGGGGACGAATTGATAATCTGTGAGGAGGGGGATGTACACGGTGATATATCGGAGGATGATGATGAGGTGGACATCTTGCCTCTGTAGAGCCAGTTTGTGCAAGGAGAGATTAATTGCTTCTTTTTTGGTGGGGGTCCAAACCAACCCGTCATTTCAGTCACAGTCGTGTGGCAGACCCTGTCACTGAAATGATGGGTTGGTTAAAGTGTGCATGTCCTGTTTATACAACATAAGGGTGGGTGGGAGGGCCCAAGGACAATTCCATCTTGCACCTCTTTTTTCTTTCATTTTTCTTTGCGTCATGTGCTGTTTGGGGGGTGTTTTTTGGAAGGGCCATCCTGCGTGACACTGCAGTGCCACTCCTAGATGGGCCAGGTGTTTGTGTCGGCCACTAGGGTCGCTTAGCTTACTCTCACAGCTACCTCATTGCGCCTCTTTTTTTCTTTGCGTCATGTGCTGTTTGGGGAGTGTTTTTTGGAAGGGCCATCCTGCGTGACACTGCAGTGCCACTCCTAGATGGGCCAGGTGTTTGTGTCGGCCACTAGGGTCGCTTAGCTTACTCACACAGCTACCTCATTGCGCCTCTTTTTTTCTTTGCGTCATGTGCTGTTTGGGGGGTGTTTTTTGGAAGGGCCATCCTGCGTGACACTGCAGTGCCACTCCTAGATGGGCCAGGTGTTTGTGTCGGCCACTAGGGTCGCTTATCTTAGTCACACAGCTACCTCATTGCGCCTCTTTTTTTTCTTCTTTGCGTCATGTGCTGCTGTTTGGGGAGTGTTTTTTGGAAGGGCCATCCTGCGTGACACTGCAGTGCCACTCCTAGATGGGTCAGGTGTTTGTGTCGGCCACTAGGGTCGCTTAGCTTACTCACACAGCTACCTCATTGCACCTCTTTTTTTCTTTGCGTCATGTGCTGTTTGGGGAGTGTTTTTTGGAAGGGCCATCCTGCGTGACACTGCAGTGCCACTCCTAGATGGGCCAGGTGTTTGTGTCGGCCACTAGGGATCGCTTAGCTTACTCACACAGCTACCTCATTGCGCCTCTTTTTTTCTTTGCGTCATGTGCTGTTTGGGGGGTGTTTTTTGGAAGGGCCATCCTGCGTGACACTGCAGTGCCACTCCTAGATGGGCCAGGTGTTTGTGTCGGCCACTAGGGTTGCTTATCTTAGTCACACAGCTACCTCATTGCGCCTCTTTTTTTTCTTCTTTGCGTCATGTGCTGCTGTTTGGGGAGTGTTTTTTGGAAGGGCCATCCTGCGTGACACTGCAGTGCCACTCCTAGATGGGCCAGGTGTTTGTGTCGGCCACTAGGGTCGCTTAGCTTACTCACACAGCTACCTCATTGCGCCTCTTTTTTTCTTTGCGTCATGTGCTGTTTGGGGAGTGTTTTTTGGAAGGGCCATCCTGCGTGACACTGCAGTGTCACTCCTAGATGGGCCAGGTGTTTGTGTCGGCCACTAGGGTCGCTTAGCTTACTCACACAGCTACCTCATTGCGCCTCTTTTTTTCTTTGCGTCATGTGCTGTTTGGGGAGTGTTTTTTAGAAGGGCCATCCTGCGTGACACTGCAGTGCCACTCCTAGATGGGCCAGGTGTTTGTGTCGGCCACTTGGGTCGCTTAGCTTAGCCATCCAGCAACCTCGGTGCAAATTTTAGGACTAAAAATAATATTGTGAGGTGTGAGGTGTTCAGAATAGACTGAAAATGAGTGGAAATTATGGTTATTGAGGTTAATAATACTTTGGGATCAAAATGACCCCCAAATTCTATGCTTTAAGCTGTTTTTTAGGGTTTTTTGAAAAAAACACCCGAATCCAAAACACACCCGAATCCGACAAAAAAAATTCAGTGAGGTTTTGCCAAAACGCGTTCGAACCCAAAACACGGCCGCGGAACCGAACCCAAAACCAAAACACAAAACCCGAAAAATTTCCGGTGCTCATCACTACTGCTCACACCTCTGGTAGCTACACCCTTGTATAACACATGTAACTGTGACAGGGAAGGTGGCCCCTCTCAGCACTGTATCCCATAGCAGCTGCACTCCCTGCACCTATGGTAGCTACACCCTGTATATAACACATGTAACTGTGATAGGGAAGGTGGCCTCTCTCAGCACTGGGCCCCATAGCATTTGCACTCCTCGCACCTATGGTAGCTACACCCTTGTATATAACACATGTAACTGTGACAGGGAAGGTGGCCCCTCTCAGCTGTGGGTCCCAAAGCAGCTGCACCTATGGTAGCTACACCCTGCATATAACACATGTAATTGGGACAGGGAAGGTGGCCTCTCTCAGCACTGGGCCCCATAGCAGCTGCACTCCTCGCACCTATGGTAGCTACACCCTTGTATATAACACATGTAACTGTGACAGGGAAGGTGGCCCCTCTCAGCTCTGGGTCCCATAGCAGCTGCACTCCTCGCACCTATGGTAGCTACACCCTTGTATATAACACATGTAACTGTGACAGGGAAGGTGGCCTCTCTCAGCTCTGGGTCCCAAAGCAGCTGCACTCCTCGCACCTATGGTAGCTACACCCTTGTATATAACACATGTAACTGTGACAGGGAAGGTGGCCTCTCTCAGCTCTGGGTCCCATAGCATTTGCACTCCTCCCACCTATGGTAGCTACACCCTTGGCGAGCCCGCATGGGGCTCTGTTGCACTCGTACCCCCACCGGCAATCTGGTGGCCAGGATCCCGGTATCAGGATGCTTACTGCCGGGATCCCAACCGCTGGTTACACGATCCCAACGCATGAGCATATGGTACTTGCCTATTCTCCCGCAATGTCTTTGAGACTCCAGGATAGCAGGCACCAAGGTGTAGGCATATCTTCAGTAATGCCTCAGTTCCACACGCTGATGCCCACTTGCCCTGTGAAGTGACCAGTCCAGGCGAGCTCATGACGCTATTCCTGCTGAATCCCATCATCATGGCCCCTTCCCCCGCTTTACAATGATGTAATCGTGGCTTTATATACTGTGCCTTGATGATGCCTTTCTGCTGTCATGCGCCTGCACTGCCCACATGGTTGCGCCCTACCCCTCCCAACTGGCAGCCAAGAACTTGGTAAGTGTGTGATATCTGGGCCCTGTAGCTCACCAGCAAAAAAGTATATTTTTTAACCATTTCATCACCCCCACATCCACTGCATACAATGGGGACTATGTACTAAGCCTTGGAGAGAGATAAAGTGGATGGAGATAAAGTACCAGCCAATCAGCTCCTGTCATTTTTCAAACCCAGCCTATAATATGACAGTTAGCAGCTGATTGGCTGGTACTTATCTCTGTCCACTTTATCTCTCTCCAAGGCTTAGTAAATAGACTCCAGTATTTGTAACGAGCCCCAGTGCTTTAGTCTACAAAACCGCCACCACCACCACCAATTTTGCAACTAAATACTGTAAAGCATGAGAGGACATGGGCTGTTATCCGACGTCTCCACTGTACAGCTGGCCACACGCAGGCCCATCCCGCCTCTGGAGCTGCGGCCCAGGATTATTGATCCATTTGACCTCACACTTTGATGGCCAAACCTGACATGGACCAGTAAAACAGCCCCATGGGGTTTCTGGAGGATCTATGAGGCCAATTCTGACCCGAACGCTCGCTAGCTGTTTTTTGCAGTCCTGCGTTCACATAGTCGCCGCCCACCGGGGAGTGTATTTTAGCTGTGCAAGTGTGCGATCGCATTTGCAGCTGAGCGGTACAAAAAGATTTTGTGCAGTTTCTGAGTAGCCCAGGACTTACTCAGCCGCTGCGATCACTTCAACCTATCCGGGACCGGAATTCACGTCAGACACCTGCCCTGCAAACGCTTGGGAACGCCTTCGTTTTTCCAACCACTCCCAGAAAACAGTCAGTTGACACTCACAAATGCCTTCTTCCTGTCAATCTCCTTGCGATCGCCCATGCGAATGGGATCTTTGCACAACCCATCGCAGAGCAACAAACCGCTTTGTACCTGTGCGACGTGCCTGCACATTGCGGTGCATACGCATGCGCAGTTCTGACCTGATGGCAGCGCTGCAAAAAATGCTAGCGAGTGATCAGGTCTGAATTAGGCCCTGTAAACACTGCGTTATGTGCACATTAAGTGGTATAAATGAAAATGTATGGAACATGAGTAACATGAATTAAAAACAAATCATCACATTATAATGAAGTCCAGTAAACATGACACGCTGGGAGTTGTAGTGCACCAAGGTCCTCCTAGACAGATCCGCACATGACATTCCACCATGCACTGGGCTCAGCCACCAAGCATCCCTGGAACTTATTATAAAATGTTGCCATGTATGACAGTCACATATCAAAGTAAACTCTAAAGGGGGTACTCATGGAGCGATCGCTGCTTAAAATCTAAGCAATCTGACTAGATTGCTTAGAATTTAAGCAGTGATCTCTCCGTGTGTACCCCTCACAGCGATAGCGATGTGCAGCCCCGCGCATCGCTATCGCTGGTGCTAGATTGGCCTGCATGCAGGCCAATCTAGCGGGTCACTCACTTCACACGCTGGGTGAAATGAGCGCCCCCCCGCACGCTCAGCACACATCTCTCCCCACATCTGCCTGTGAGTACTGGCCTTAAATGTATCTTCTATATAAAAGCGAAAATCCGTCCTCCTGTCTTTCTACACAGATCCACAGTTTACAAGTGACGATCGTTACATTTTACATATAAGTGTATTAAAACACGGCGGAGGCAACTAAAGCAATTAGAAATCCCTAGCACCCCTAGGGATGGGGGGGGGAGGGGGGGGGCAGACAGCAGCACAGAGTATAGCAGGAGACAGCATAATTCCAGAATTGCTGGAGCAATGTACTCAAACCTTGGTACACACACACCTTACAATCTGGGAACAAACACTGTGGGAGGAAGACACCCCTAGCACCCATAGGGGTGGGACAGCAGCACAGAGCATGTCTGCAGACAGCAGAACTGTGGAAGGCCTGGAGCAATTTACACCAAACTTGGTACACATCTGACTTACAATCTACAAACAAACTCTGTGGGGGTTAGACACTCCTAGGGGGTGGGGCGGCAGCACAGAGTATGTCAGGAGGCAGCATAACTCCCGAATGCCTGGACCAATTTACAACAAACTTGGTTCACATATGACTTGCAAGCTGGGAACAAACACTGTGGGGGTAAGACACCCCTAGCACACCTAGGGGTGAGGCAGCAGCACAGAGTTTTTCAGCATAACTCTGGAATGCCTGGAGCAATTTACACCAAACTTGCTACACATATGACTTACACTCTGGGAACAAACACTGTGAGGGTAACACACCACTAGCACCCCTGGGGGTGGGCCAGCAGCACACACTATATCAGGACATGCATGATATCTCAGTGATGACAGGGCTGCATGTGACAGGGCCAGTGACATGATGTGAGGAGGGGAATGGAGGCAGCAGGAAGCCACAGACAGAGTTGTATAGTGGAAAGAGCAGGGTCCCTTGGGGGACCAAAAAGGTGTGTGGCCCCTACACAAAGTGCATCAGGGAAGCAAGATATGCCTATATACTAGTGATGAGCGGGTTCGGTTTCTCGGAAACTGAACCCCCCCGAACTTCAGCCTTTTTACACGGGTCCGAGGCAGGTTCGAACCTTCCCGCCTTGCTCGGCTAACCCGAGCGCGCCCGAACGTCATCATCCCGCTGTCGGATTCTCGCGAGACTCGGATTCTATATAAGGAGCCGCGCGTCGCCGCCATTTTCACACGTGCATTGAGATTGATAGGGAGAGGACGTGGCTGGCTGAGTAGAGAGTTAGAGACACTATTTGGTATTTACTAATTTTGGGGAGCATATTAGGACTGGAGTACTACTACTTGCTGATAGTGTGACCATTGACCACCAGTTTAATTAATCCGTTCTCTGCCTGAAAAAAAACGATACACAGTGTGACACAGTCACATACCATATCTGTGCTCAGCCTCAGTGTGCTGCATCATCATATGTAATACTGTATCTGACTGTGCTGAGTGCTCACTGCTCACACAGCTTAATTGTGGGGGAGACTGGGTAGCAGTTAGAGCAGGAGTACATAAATAAATAATATATTTTAAGTACAGTGCACACTTTTGCTGCCAGAGTGCCACACTGCCAGTGTGACTGACCAGTGACCACACTGACCACCAGTATATTGTGATTGTCTGCTTAGGACGGAGTACTACTTGCTGATAGTGTGACCAGTGACCAGTGACCACCACCAGTTTAATTAATCCGTTCTCTGCCTGAAAAAAAAACGATACACAGTGTGATACAGTCACATACCATATCTGTGCTCAGCCCAGTGTGCTGCATCATATGTAATACTGTATATCATTATCTGACTGTGCTGAGTGCTCACTGCTCACACAGCTTAATTGTGGGGGAGACTGGGGAGCAGTTATAGCAGGAGTACACATTTTAAGTACAGTGCACACTTTTGCTGCCAGAGTGCCACTGCCAGTGTGACTGACCACTGACCACCAGTATATTGTGATTGTCTGCTGACCACCAGTATATTGTGATTGTCTGCCTGAAAAAGTTAAACACTCGTCATGTGGTGTTTTTATAAACGCATTCTGCAGACAGTGTCCAGCAGGTCCATCATTACATAATATATATACCTGTCCGGCTGCAGTACTAGTGTGATATATATATATATATATATTTTAATTTTATCTCATTATCATCCAGTCTATATTAGCAGCAGACACAGTACGGTAGTCCACGGCTGTAGCTACCTCTGTGTCGGCAGTCGCTGGTCCATCCATAATTGTATACCACCTACCCGTGGTTTTTTTTTCTATCTTCTTGATACTAGTAGCTTACTTTAGGAGTCTGCAGTGCTGACAGACAGTGTCCAGCAGGTCCGTCATTACATAATATATATATACCTGTCCGGCTGCAGTACTAGTGTGATATATATATATATTTTAATTTTATCTCATTATCATCCAGTCTATATTAGCAGCAGACACAGTACGGTAGTCCACGGCTGTAGCTACCTCTGTGTCGGCAGTCGCTGGTCCATCCATAATTGTATACCACCTACCCGTGGTTTTTTTTCTAACTTCTTGATACTAGTAGCTTACTTTAGGAGTCTGCAGTGCTGACAGACAGTGTCCAGCAGGTCCGTCATTACATAATATATATATACCTGTCCGGCTGCAGTACTAGTGTGATATATATATATATTTTATTTTTATCTCATTATCATCCAGTCTATATTAGCAGCAGACACAGTACGGTAGTCCACGGCTGTAGCTACGTCTGTGTCGGCAGTCGCTGGTCCATCCATAATTGTATACCACCTACCCGTGGGTTTTTTTTCTATCTTCTTGATACTAGTAGCTTACTTTAGGAGTCTGCAGTGCTGACAGACAGTGTCCAGCAGGTCCGTCATTACATAATATATATATACCTGTCCGGCTGCAGTACTAGTGTGATATATATATATATTTTATTTTTATCTCATTATCATCCAGTCTATATTAGCAGCAGACACAGTACGGTAGTCCACGGCTGTAGTTACCTCTGTGTCGGCAGTCGCTCGTCCATCCATAAGTATACTAGTATCCATCCATCTCCATTGTTTACCTGAGGTGCCTTTTAGTTGTGCCTATTAAAATATTGAGAACAAAAATGTTGAGGTTCCAAAAATAGGGAAAGATCAAGATCGACTTCCACCTCGTGCTGAAGCTGCTGCCACTAGTCATGGCCGAGACGATGAAATGCCAGCAACGTCGTCTGCCAAGGCCGATGCCCAATGTCATAGTACAGAGCATGTAAAATCCAAAACACCAAATATCAATAAAAAAAGGACTCAAAAATCTAAAATAAAATTGTCGGAGGAGAAGCGTAAACTTGCCAATATGCCATTTACCACACGGAGTGGCAAGGAACGGCTGAGGCCCTGGCCTATGTTCATGGCTAGTGGTTCAGCTTCACATGAGGATGGAAGCACTCAGCCTCTCGCTAGAAAAAAGAAAAGACTCAAGCTGGCAAAAGCACAGCAAAGAACTGTGCGTTTTTCGAAATCCCAAATCCACAAGGAGAGTCCAATTGTGTCGGTTGCGATGCCTGACCTTCCCAACACTGGACGTGAAGAGCATGCGCCTTCCACCATTTGCACGCCCCCTGCAAGTGCTGGAAGGAGCACCCGCAGTCCAGTTCCTGATAGTCAGATTGAAGATGTCAGTGTTGAAGTACACCAGGATGAGGAGGATATGGGTGTTGCTGGCGCTGGGGAGGAAATTGACAAGGAGGATTCTGATGGTGAGGTGGTTTGTTTAAGTCAGGCACCCGGGGAGACACCTGTTGTCCGTGGGAGGAATAGGGCCATTGACATGCCTGGTGAAAATACCAAAAAAATCAGCTCTTCGGTGTGGAAGTATTTCAACAGAAATGCGGACAACATTTGTCAAGCCGTGTGTTGCCTTTGTCAAGCTGTAATAAGTAGGGGTAAGGACGTTAACCACCTCGGAACATCCTCCCTTATACGTCACCTGCAGCGCATTCATAATAAGTCAGTGACAAGTTCAAAAACTTTGGGCGACAGCGGAAGCAGTCCACTGACCAGTAAATCCCTTCCTCTTGTAACCAAGCTCACGCAAACCACCCCACCAACTCCCTCAGTGTCAATTTCCTCCTTCCCCAGGAATGCCAATAGTCCTGCAGGCCATGTCACTGGCAATTCTGACGAGTCCTCTCCTGCCTGGGATTCCTCCGATGCATCCTTGCGTGTAACGCCTACTGCTGCTGGCGCTGCTGTTGTTGCTGCTGGGAGTCGATGGTCATCCCAGAGGGGAAGTCGTAAGACCACTTTTACTACTTCCACCAAGCAATTGACTGTCCAACAGTCCTTTGCGAGGAAGATGAAATATCACAGCAGTCATCCTGCTGCAAAGCGGATAACTGAGGCCTTGGCATCCTGGGTGGTGATAAACGTGGTTCCGGTATCCATCATTACTGCAGAGCCAACTAGAGACTTGTTGGAGGTACTGTGTCCCCGGTACCAAATACCATCTAGGTTCCATTTCTCTAGGCAGGCGATACCGAAAATGTACACAGACCTCAGAAAAAGACTCACCAGTGTCCTAAAAAATGCAGCTGTACCCAATGTCCACTTAACCACGGACATGTGGACAAGTGGAGCAGGGCAGGGTCAGGACTATATGACTGTGACAGCCCACTGGGTAGATGTATGGACTCCCGCCGCAAGAACAGCAGCGGCGGCACCAGTAGCAGCATCTCGCAAACGCCAACTCTTTCCTAGGCAGGCTACGCTTTGTATCACCGGTTTCCAGAATACGCACACAGCTGAAAACCTCTTACGGCAACTGAGGAAGATCATCGCGGAATGGCTTACCCCAATTGGACTCTCCTGTGGATTTGTGGCATCGGACAACGCCAGCAATATTGTGTGTGCATTAAATATGGGCAAATTCCAGCACGTCCCATGTTTTGCACATACCTTGAATTTGGTGGTGCAGAATTATTTAAAAAACGAGAGGGGCGTGCAAGAGATGCTGTCGGTGGCCAGAAGAATTGCGGGACACTTTCGGCGTACAGGCACCACGTACAGAAGACTGGAGCACCACCAAAAACGCCTGAACCTGCCCTGCCATCATCTGAAGCAAGAAGTGGTAACGAGGTGGAATTCAACCCTATATATGCTTCAGAGGTTGGAGGAGCAGCAAAAGGCCATTCAAGCCTATACAATTGAGCACGATATAGGAGGTGGAATGCACCTGTCTCAAGCGCAGTGGAGAATGATTTCAACGTTGTGCAAGGTTCTGCTGCCCTTTGAACTTGCCACACGTGAAGTCAGTTCAGACACTGCCAGCCTGAGTCAGGTCATTCCCCTCATCAGGCTTTTGCAGAAGAAACTGGAGACATTGAAGGAGGAGCTAACACAGAGCGATTCCGCTAGGCATGTGGGACTTGTGGATGGAGCCCTTAATTCACTTAACAAGGATTCACGGGTGGTCAATCTGTTGAAATCAGAGCACTACATTTTGGCCACCGTGCTCGATCCTAGATTTAAAACCTACCTTGGATCTCTCTTTCCGGCAGACACAAGTCTGCTGGGGTTCAAAGACCTGCTGGTGAGAAAATTGTCAAGTCAAGCGGAACGCGACCTGTCAACATCTACTCCTTCACATTCTCCCGCAACTGGGGGTGCGAGGAAAAGGCTCAGAATTCCGAGCCCACCCGCTGGCGGTGATGCAGGGCAGTCTGGAGCGACTGCTGATGCTGACATCTGGTCCGGACTGAAGGACCTGCCAACGATTACGGACATGTCGTCTACTGGCACTGCATATGATTCTCTCCCCATTGAAAGAATGGTGGAGGATTATATGAGTGACCGCATCCAAGTAGGCACGTCAGACAGTCCGTACTTATACTGGCAGGAAAAAGAGGCAATTTGGAGGCCCTTGCACAAACTGGCTTTATTCTACCTAAGTTGCCCTCCCACAAGTGTGTACTCCGAAAGAGTGTTTAGTGCCGCCGCTCACCTTGTCAGCAATCGGCATACAAGGTTACTTCCAGAAAATGTGGAGAAGATGATGTTCATTAAAATGAATTATAATCAATTCCTCCGTGGAGACATTGACCAGCAGCAATTGCCTCCACAAAGTACACAGGGAGCTGAGATGGTGGATTCCAGTGGGGACGAATTGATAATCTGTGAGGAGGGGGATGTACACGGTGATATATCGGAGGATGATGATGAGGTGGACATCTTGCCTCTGTAGAGCCAGTTTGTGCAAGGAGAGATTAATTGCTTCTTTTTTGGTGGGGGTCCAAACCAACCCGTCATTTCAGTCACAGTCGTGTGGCAGACCCTGTCACTGAAATGATGGGTTGGTTAAAGTGTGCATGTCCTGTTTATACAACATAAGGGTGGGTGGGAGGGCCCAAGGACAATTCCATCTTGCACCTCTTTTTTCTTTCATTTTTCTTTGCGTCATGTGCTGTTTGGGGAGTATTTTTTTGAAGGGCCATCCTGCGTGACACTGCAGTGCCACTCCTAGTTGGGCCAGGTGTTTGTGTCGGCCACTAGGGTCGCTTAGCTTACTCACACAGCTACCTCATTGCGCCTCTTTTTTTCTTTGCGTCATGTGCTGTTTGGGGAGTGTTTTTTGGAAGGGCCATCCTGCGTGACACTGCAGTGCCACTCCTAGATGGGCCAGGTGTTTGTGTCGGCCACTAGGGTCGCTTAGCTTACTCACACAGCTACCTCATTGCGCCTCTTTTTTTCTTTGCGTCATGTGCTGTTTGGGGAGTGTTTTTTGGAAGGGCCATCCTGCGTGACACTGCAGTGCCACTCCTAGATGGGCCAGGTGTTTGTGTCGGCCACTAGGGTCGCTTAGCTTACTCACACAGCTACCTCATTGTGCCTCTTTTTTTCTTTGCGTCATGTGCTGCTGTTTGGGGAGTGTTTTTTGGAAGGGCCATCCTGCGTGACACTGCAGTGCCACTCCTAGATGGGCCAGGTGTTTGTGTCGGCCACTTGGGTCGCTTAGCTTAGTCATCCAGCGACCTTGGTGCAAATTTTAGGACTAAAAATAATATTGTGAGGTGTGAGGTGTTCAGAATAGACTGAAAATGAGTGGAAATTATGGTTTTTGAGGTTAATAATACCTTGGGATCAAAATGACCCCCAAATTCTATGATTTAAGCTGTTTTTTAGGGTTTTTTGAAAAAAACACCCGAATCCAAAACACACCCGAATCCGACAAAAAAAATTCGGTGAGGTTTTGCCAAAACGCGGTCGAACCCAAAACACGGCCGCGGAACCGAACCCAAAACCCGAAAAATTTCAAGTGCACATCTCTACTATATACTAGATCTCCAATCAACGTAAAATAACAAACTATCGCTCTAATTTACCATCCTCATCCCGTACCAAAGCACAGGTATTCAGCTATCTACAATGTTATTTATACTGTGTGTTTAATATTTACATTTCTTTTTGTAAACAGACATTCTTAAAATCCTGGGTAACGCCGGGTACTCCAGCTAGTATATACTAAATCACCTGTCACAGTAGCAATATTCTGAGCATATTGGCAGTCTCGCAACAGAACATTTATAGATGGAATTTAAGATCATACATGTTAACATTCAACAATATGCTATATTGGCATGCCCTCTTATGGAGTCTATGTAAGACAATAGCAAAACCAAATGCTCCGTCTACATACAGTACAGTGCGGGCACAAGGTCGTCATGCAATAAGTGATATGCCGGCCAGACTCTTATTTCTAAGTTTCCTTTTGATGCTTGATCCAAATAATGTATCACTAACAATGACATTACTGTGAAGTGAAGGAGAGATGATTAGGATGGTCACCTGTAACACACATGCAATGTTTCTGTGACATGGAAAAACAATGGAAGAAATGTTATGGAGTCACCTTCATTGTTGTCCTAATCAGTGGTGGAACTACCGCCTGTGCAAGCAGTGCCTTGCACTGGAGCCCACTGCTGTCAAGGGGCCCAAAGCCAGCGGCATTTCACCTCTTCAGTGGCATGCCAGTGAAGAGGTGAAATGCGGCTGGTTTTGGGCCCTATGACAGCGGTGGGCCCCTCTCCCCCTCCCTTCTCTGCTCAGCCGGCCCAGTGAATGACGCGATCACGTCATTTTTCAAATCTCCGTCAGCCGATCGAAGTACAGGGGGGAGGGAGGATGGAAGGGGGAGAGCATTATAGTGCTGGCGGGCTAGTGCCCACCAGCAAATGCTAATGCTAGGGAAGGACATCAGTGGTTTATCTATCGATAATCACCATCAATGGATAACATTGATGGTCAGTGGCTACCCCTAGGCAACAAGCTTTCCCCGTGGCAATGAGCATGGATCCCAGAGCATAAAACCACTGGGAACAAGCATGACACAACATGTAAAACCCCTGGCAATGCGCATGAAACCCCTGGCAATGTGCAGGTAAAAAATAGGATTTTGGTACTTACCAGGTAAATCCTTTTCTTTGAATCCATAGGGGGCACTGGAGTACTCTAGGGATATGGACGGTTCCACAGGAACTAGGCACTGAATAAGTTAAAATTTGAGACTACTTCTCCCCTCCATATCCCAGAGTACCTCAGTGTTTTTTTACTGAGCCGAACAGGAGCTATAGAGGTTAATGGAGAATTACATATAACAAACGGACAACAATAAAGTTGACACATAACGTTACTGACAACTATCAGTTGACACCAACCCAATAAACTTGCTAATTTGAACCAGTTGGTGAGAGTGTGTTACCATAAGATCCCCTGAACTTACCACAAGCCAGGAAAACTGCTCTGGGTGGGTGTCCAGTGCCCCCTATGGATTCAAAGAAAAGGATTTACCTGGTAAGTACCAAAATCCTATTTTCTTTTTCATCCACTAGGGGTCACTAGAATACTCTAGGGACGTACCAAAGTTTCCCCCCTGGGCGGGAGAGCTGTTTGGCACCTGTAACACTAGACGGCCAAAGCTAGATGCTGATGCCGCAAAAGTATCAAACTTGTAAAAGCGCACAAACATGTGCACTGAAGACCATGTAGCCGCACTGCAAAAGCTGTGTCGTAGAACTCCACGACCAGCTGCCCATGACATTCCCGGAGAACATGTGGAATGAGCTGTTACTGATGTAGGCGGCTGTAACCTAGCATGAAGGTAAGCCTGACGTATGGTCAGTTTTATCCATCTGGATAAGGTCTGCTTAGAAGGTGGCCAACCCCTCTTGGCCGCATCATAGAGGATAGCAACGTATCCGTCTTAGGAACTGTAGATGTTCGGAATACATAAACATGTATTGCGCGTACCCCAACCAAAATTCCAGAATCTTCTGTTAACACAGGAACTACTATTGGATGATTGATGTGAAAAGAGGACCCTACTTTTGGTAGGAAAGCAGGATTCGTCCAAAGTTCCGCTCTGTCATTATGAAACACTAAATACGGTGGCTTGCATGACAAGGCACCCAAATTTGAAACCCGCCCTGCCGAAGCTAAGGCTAGGAGAGAAATTGTTTCCCAAGTGAGAAACTTAATATCCACTTGTTGTAAGGGTTCGAAATAAAAAGACTATAAGCAATCTAAAACCAGATTCAAGTCCCACGGCGCAGTAAGTGGAGTGAAATGGAGGCTGTACTTTGAGGACACCCTGCATAAAGGTGTGTACCGACGGCAATAGAGCCAATCTTCTTTGAAAATAAATTGACAATGCAGATATCTGCACCTTTAGTGTGGATAAACGCCGACCTCCATCTAACCCCATCTGTAGACATAACAAAAAAGATGATGTCGGAACTTCCGAACTTTACACCAACCTACATAGGCACGCCAAATTCTGTAATAATGAGCTGCCGTAACTGGCTTACTAGCATGTAACATGGTTGGTATAACCTATTCTGGAATGCCCTCTCTTTTTAAGAGGGCTGTCTCAACAGCCACTCCGTCAACGCAGCCGCGCTAAATCGGAGAAAAAGAACGGACCCTGTTGTAACAGGTCCGGACGCAGTGGGAGCGGCCAAGGAACGTCCGCGAGTAGACCGCGAAGATCCGAAACCAAGCTCTCCGAGGCCAATGAGGCGCCACTAGTATGACTGTGGCGGACTCTCTTTTGATCCGTTTTAGCAACAGAGGGAGCAGCGGAAAACGGTGGAACAGATACACGAGACTGTATGGCCACGTGATTGTGAGAGCATCCACCGCCACTGCCTTTGGATCTCTCGTTCTGGACGCGTACTGGGGCGTTTGATAATTTTGGCGAGATGCCATCCGGTCCACTTGCGGGTAATCCCACCTATGGACCAACATGTGAAACACTTCTGTATTTAATGCACATCCTGGACAAAAAATCCCGACAGCTGAGATAATCCGCCTCCCAGTTGTCCACTCCCGGAATGAATACTGCCGACAAAATCACCTCGGGCCAATTGAGGATTCGAGCTTCTTCCCGCATGGCCATGCGGCTTTTCATTCCTCCTTGTTTGTTGATGTATGTGACCGCCGTCGCGTTGTCTGACTGCACCTGAACAGCCTGAGCCTGCAGCATGTGCACTGCTTGTTGTAGCGCATTGTAAATTGCCCGGAGTTCCAGGACATTTATAGACAGCAATCTTTCGTGATCCGCCCAGAGACCCTGGAGCTGAAAATTTTGAACTACAGCTCTCCAGCCTCTGAGACTCGCGTCCGCCGTGAGAATTATCCAATTCCAGGCGCCGAACCGTTTCCCTGCGGTTAGATTCTGTACCTTGAGCCACCAGAGTAGCGACACTCTGGCCTTTGGAGACAACCTCACCCTGCGGTGAATCTGCAGAAGCGAGCCCGACCATTGTGCGAGCACATCCAGTTAAAAAGGAGGTGAGTGAAGTCTTCCGAACTGAAGCGATTCGAAAGCCGCCACCATTGTGTCTAATAGGCGAATGCACAAATGAACCGAGACTGTGCGTGGCTTAAGCACTAATTGTACCAGATGACGAATGACCTGTACTTCTGTTCGGGTAGGTAAATTCTTTGATTTACCGTATCGAGAATCATACCTAGGAATTGAAGTCGATGAGACGGAATCATTCAGGAATTCGCGTAGACAATGGTAGGAAAACAGATTCCTCTCCCCCCCCCCCCCCCCCACCTGGTCCTGTGATCTATTCTCGTCTGGAACGTAGCCAAAGTGGACGTTGTGTGCCACTAGCGAAGCTGAAACGCAAGAACCAACTGCCAACGTCACAGAAGCTGTAGGCAGCAAGAAGTGTAAGGTGGTCTTTATTTAGGGCAAACCTGAACTGGAGTGCCCTGCCACTACAGCCTTGTTACCTCAAACCCTTACCAAAGCAGGGCGAAGCAACAGCCATACTGCTGTGTAGGGTACACTCTGATAGGTAGTTAAACGCCCAATAATTGCAATTGTCTCTCATTGGAAATTGTTCAGCCTTCGCTGAGAACCTAACGTACTGGCCTGGTGCTATGAGGCCTGGCGGCGAATCGACCGCAACAATTTAGCTGAAAACAGTAAAAAAACATTTTGTAAAAATTTTTTTTTCCCTCAGGCAGTACATGCGCCCGCATTTCCCCCCAAAGAGGACCGGTAAGGGTCTGTCTGTGCAGTCGTATTTGTCCGACACACTGTGTGACCGACTCTGCAGCGAAGCTGCTTGTTTGATTATGCATTAGACTTAGTGATCATGTACCCCGACCAGTGAGTACACCACGGAAGTAATCTGTGTATAAACCTGCATTACCGTGCATGTGGTTACCAGCAATAGTGAATCTTCCTGTAGAGACATGCTGTCAAAAACAATTAATAAATTAATAAATTAAATTCCTAACAACCCCTCGCTCCCCCAGAGGCTGAGTGTTGTAGGGCAGCAACCTCCTGCAAAGAACCAGGAAGTAATGTTAAAAATGGTGTCCTACCATGTTTTCTTCTTTTTTTTTTTATATAATTTTTTTTTTAAATATATTACACCTGTTAAACCAGGATCTGAACCAATGTCCATGTAATCACAAAGTTCACTGTGGGCGGGAAGCCTAACCACTTGGCTACAGAGCCACCTGTAAAAATAATAAGCAAAGCTGCTGTTTAAACATCAACTCTGGTGATGAAATGGTTGCTGTAGTGACTTGCAATCCAGATGGGACCTGAACCCACAATTCCTGGTTTAGGAGGGCAGAGTCCTATCCATTAGGCCACTGGGGATCTGGGGAGGTGAGGCCTGAACTCACAATGTTTGCAGTGCTCAACAGATACTGTTTAATAAGCACTGTGTGCCGACCAACTGCGTCACTGTAGTCTTGCTTATTGAAAAATAGATTTTTAATGTCAGCATATTATATATATATATATATATATATATATATACACACACACACACACATATATACAACAATGTATATTCACACATACTCAGACCTTATAATATATATATATATATATAAAAGCACGCTTTTTTGTTACAGAACACAGCAGCCATATGTTATCCTGACGAAGGGACAATGCAAAGTCCCGAAACGAGCCGTTGATAAAACGGATAGGCTGATTTTTTCTCATGTAACCAACATTCATTAAAGCACTTTTTTTCTCATGGAGTGACGTGCAGCTTGCTTGTTTAGCAACAGAGGACTTATATATATATATATATATATATATATATTTTATATATGCATTCATACACACATATATATTATATACCCATATACATATATCCAGATATATCCTGATTCAGAGGTATAATAATTTTAAGAAGTCTGAAACTAAATGTGACCACTCACAGGCTTAAAAAACCTGAGATGTCTGCTGCTTAACCGCAGCTTAGTTAATGGGTCCCATATCCAGTGTGGTGTGGCTGTAGATTTAAAAGTACCTACAGCACCTTGTATTCCCAGGTGGGTAACCAGGCCCAACACTGCTCAGCTTCCAAGATCAGATGAGATCGGGTGAATCCAATTGTGGTGTGGCTAAGTGAATTAAGCAAAGCTGCTGCAGGTGAGCCTGAACTCACAATGCTTGCAGTGCTCCACAGATACTGTTTTATAAACACCATGTGCTGACCAATTGTATAACACATCTTACTTTACAACAGTGAACAAAGCCAGTATTTGGCTGACCACAGCCATGATTCAGATTTGCAGTCTTTGGGATAATATCGTTATAAACAGTTATGATAAGAATAATAGTCTTTGCTGGTGTCTTACTCATTATACAGACAGACAATACTAAAAACAGCTTGCGCGAGCAATATGCCTGATTCCAAATTCCCCTTAACACCCCTGCGCCTTCAATGGAGGAGAGATGTAATACAGGAAATTCTGGAAAAACAACAGGAAAAATGGTTAAATATGCAGACTTATAATTATTTAAGCAGATTTAATAAACATACTATGTTGCATTCAAACCTGCACATATATGAGCAGCATGTATCCTGTTTAACAAAGACTTAATAGCCTATTGTAATACATATGCAGCGCTGCTGTATTCCAGTAAACATACTTTCTTTTATCAACAAGAGTTGAATCATGAGATTTTATCCAGTGACCCTGACATTTCTGTGTGCAGGGAACATCACTGTGGCATCAAAGTTACTCACTAGGCTATGAAACCTGCCTTTTACAAAAACTCTCATTTGTGTGCCCCCCCCCCCCCCCCGTGCTCCGTGTATCGTTCTCTATACACGGAGCCGGGCTATGGTGGAGAAGGAGCCGGAAGCGGCATCGAGGGCCAGGGAGCGCGCTGCATAGAGCCGTGGAGCGGCCTATGCATAAATCAACATGGCCGGCGCAGCTCAGAGTGGCAGGGGACACAGCATAGACAGCGGCGCTGGAAACGGCGGCGGGCGGCTGAAGGCAGCGGCCGGCGGCCACACACACACACATAGTATCCCACACAGCGGGGCGGCAGCGTGAGCTGACCGCCCTGTTCAACATACCTGGACCCTGTGGTGAGGGCTATGACGGGGCTTCTCTATAAGTTCCGTCCAGCCTTTACTGCAGGTTTTAGACCTGCCCGTGGCAGTGAGGGAGCTCTTTTTAGAGAGGTCCGACACCCACAGCTGCTTCAGCAGCTTCCACTATCCCGAACCCTCGTCTTTCTGGAAGGGGGGAAGGGATGTGGAACATTGAAAAATCAAAAAATAAATCCAATAACTGTGGAGAAACTCCACAGGCCTAGTTGCTCGGTGAGCACCGAAAAAAACACTGAGGTACTCTGGGATATGGAGGGGAGAAGTAGTCTCAAATTTAAACTTATTCAGTGCCTAGTTCCTGTGGAACCTTCCATATCCCTAGAGTACTCCAGTGCCCCCTAGTAGATGAAAAATAAATATCTAAACTGGCACTGTGGGGGCATATCTGGCACCATGAGGGCATATCTGGCACCGTGGGGGCATGTGTATCTGGCAGTGTGGGGGCATATCTGGCAACCTGGGGGAATATGTGTATTTGACACTTTGGGGGCATGTGTATTTGGCAAAGTGGGGCATATCTGGCAACGTGGGGGAATAGGTGTATATGGCAATGTGGGAGCATATCTAGCACTGTTGGGGCATGTGTATCTGGCAATGTGGGGGCATATCTAGCACTGTGGGGGCATATGTGTATCTGGCACTGCACTAGTTGGGTCATGTGTATTACACCCCCATTTTCATTGGCCACACCCCATGTGACCACACCATTTTTTCTGCACTACAACTAACATTGTTTTATACTTGCACCACCGTGTGTGTGTATGTATGTATATATATATATATATATATATATATATATTATACGGAAGCATGCAAAGAATCTCTAATTTGGTGTTGGGGGGAGGGGGGTGGACTTGAACAGGATGAGAGGGGGCATTTTGTTGCACCTGGGCCCACTGCTCGCTAGTTCCGCCACTGGTCCTAGTTGATAGGATAACCAGAAGAGTAGCTTTGGGTGGAGTGTCATGAGATTAAATGAAAACCAGAAAGTTATGTACGCTCCAGGCTCCGTTCTCAGCAGTCCAGCTGTCGGTACAATGGTGCCACGTGATACCACAGGGCACAGCCACGCTCACTGTCCACTCAACCTCTTTCCAACACATTCAGCGGGTGTGAACAAGTTGAGTGGATGTCATTACCTAGTCCCTGTGAATGTCACCTTAGGGGCCCGCCTTACAATTTTATATACGCTGGTATTGAATAATACATTTCTAGCGCGCCACAAAAAAAGTCAACTCTTATTTCTTCTCCTCTTTATACGCTTACACAGGTTCTGTGGCTGATTAAACCAGGTGAAATGCAGACTTGAGGTCAGCCAGCCACAGAAACTGTATAATTCGTGAGTTTCCTGGTTTAATGGGATAGTATAGTTAGTATAGCTATATCTCTCTCTCTCTCTGTGTGTGTGTGTATATATATATATATATATATATATAAAACTCCTGTCGGTCTGGCACTCCCTTCAACAAATTATATCACCTGCACCGGTGCCTTCATGTAGATACAAACACAGTCCCGGAGATGCGGCACTCTGGTTCACTTTAGCAAGCAAGAGGCGGGCGTGGACTCCCAAATATGAATCAACGTTTCAATATTTATTTATATTGTCATCAGGATATCAGGTATATGTATATATTATATATATATACACACACGCACTCACACGTAACGGAAAATTATTAATTCAGCCTCTTAGATAAAGAGGTTTATTTCCTTATAAAATATAAGCAGTGATTTAGTCTACAAATTCCCATCATTTATGTTTTCCCTTTACCTATATATTGAGGCACTCTATACAACATTGCCTTATACTTCATTTTCTACACTAGTCTCATTTTGCTAAAACTAGAAACTCGTGTATATCCAGTTGTAATTGAGGTAGAAAATGTATATGTAAGATAGCTGTAACTCTGTAGCTTTGCTGCTGGTTACTGTGACATCACACCTAGCCTGTGACATCACTAGCCTCTGACATCACAATGCTTCTTCCTAGACCTGCTGACGTTTCAGTTTCCATGCAGGAAGACAGGTAGGAGGAGGTGAGTCCTACATAGCAGGGTATGATGGAGAGGGGTAAGGAAGACAGAGTGCAGTATAGTCAGCTGAAAGGCAAGACAAGATAGACAGAACAGGGAATACAGATACAAGGACCAGGGCCGGCGCTTCCATTAGGCAGCTTTAGACAGCTGCCTATGGGCGGCGAGACTTGAGGGGCGGCCCGATTCTCCCCTCCCCATACGAGGAGGTCAGTGACTCACCGGCCGCCCACTGTGACGCTTTGGGCTCCAGGGTGCCCCGCGCTGACTCGGCGCTGCTTCACTGCTGTTCTGCGGCTGCCTGCAGTCTTAACCCTCCCAATCCTGTGTTGAGTCCCGGGCCCGGCCAAACAGGGGCCCGAATGGCAGCTGTGTTTAACTGTGGATTAGTTCTGGGCCGCCAGCCTGCTGTAGCTGGTACATCTGCAGGCAGCCGCAACCATAGAGAGACACTTAAGAGCCGGCGGCATTTCGGATTCCTCCTAGTAAGGGGTGCAGGGCGGGCTGTTCCACTCTTCTGAATAACTCCGCCCCCTCATGCTCCTCCTCCCCAGCAAGTACTTCCCCCTGTGCTGGAGTCTCTGATGGCGGCTGCTGGGTGCTTTCCTGTGTCCAGGGCAGTGAGTAGGACTGGGGTAAGTTTTATTATTCCCCAAAAGGAATCACGAATTTCAGGCTCCTCCCCTTTTCCACAAGGGGGCAGGGCTTAGCGGGCCGCGATCGCTTGGGTTGGGGGGTTACTGGAGACACTACTACCAAACTGCCTCACTAAATACAGTGGCAGCGTGCAGCTTGTCTGTGGGTCCAAGTGAAGATGTGCCCATCATATCAGTGAGGTGGGAGAAGCCACACAATCCATGCAGCAGAGTCTAGCAAGCAGCAGCACCATACAGGAGGAGGAAGAGGGAACCAGCCCAGGTGCCGTTCCAGGTCTGGATTTAAACACTTTACTTGGCTCTGCTCCAGACATGAAACTTTACCTGCTACTGCCCCACCCCCATCACTCTGTCTAAGCTCTCCCAACCATACTGCATTGCAACCATGTGTGAGACATAGCTCATTTTATGGCAGGGTGTGTAGTGCAATGTACATCTTTTCCATGTTTTCTAGCATCCCTGATGTTGTAAACATGGGGAGGTTGTATTTATCGCCACTTTCTCAGGCTGTGGGTCATGTCACATACAGGGCAGCAGCACTAGAACAGCCCTCGTCCTGATAGGAGTTTTACACCGCAATCAATAGGGGACTGCGGGGATGCGGTTAATATCCTGGCTGTCGGGATCCCGGCTGCTGAAATACCAACGTCTGTATCCCGACACCCATCAAAATCCCAACATCGGAATTCCAACAGGGTCAGGATACCAATGCCTAAACTTCAACAGCCAGGATCCCGACCGCTGTAAGTATAGCCGCCGGAGCTCTCATTAGTGCTGGGGGGGTTTAGGTTTAGCCAACATCGGAGGGGTGAGGGTTAAGCTGCAGGGGTGGGTTAGGCTGTGTCCAGGGGGGTTAGAGTCAGGCACCACTGTGGGGAGGTAAGGTTTAGGAACTAAGGGGGGAGGGTTAGGTTTAGGCTGCGGGGATGGAGGGCCAGGTTTAGGCACCAGCAGGGGGAGGTTAGGGTTAGGCTGCGGGTACGGAGGGTTAGGGGACAGGGGTTAGTTCACTAAAATCACCCCTGTCTGGATTTCACAAATCAGAATGCTGGCGTCTGTATTTTTACAGTTGGCGTCCCATCTGGCGGTCATTCATTCCGCAGCCGTACTGCTATTAGAAACCACAGACAGCAGCTACATAAGAGAATATTTATGTTTCTGTCTAATATGTTACTGTGTATTTCTGACTTTTATATACCCTATGTTGTAGAGGACTTTTGTAATGGCCCCGATTCCGAGTTGTTCGCTCGCTAGCTGCTTTTAGCAGCAATGCAAACGCTAAGCCGCTGCCCTCTTGGAGTGTATCTTAGCTTAGCAAAAGTACGACCGAAAACATCGCAGTGCGGCAGCAAAAGACTGTGCAGTTTCTGAGTACCTCCAGACCTACTCCTTCCTTGCGATCACTTCAGACCATTCAGTTCCTGATTTGACGTCACAAACACGCCCAGCGTTCTCCCAGCCACGCCTGCGTTTGTATCTGACTCGCCTGCGTTTTTTCTCACACTCCCTGAAAACGGCCAGTTACCTCCCAGAAACGCCCTATCAGGTACTTATATCAGTGGCGTGCGGTGAGGTCGGCAGCTGGTGAGGCACTGCAGCCATAATGTTTGCCGAATCCCGCCGATGACCCATATAGCTGCTGTGCTGATGCCCGCTGCCACCCCTGTGCTGATGCCCACTACCACCCCGAAGCCACTGCCAGTTACTGCCGCCGTCACTGATGAGGCAGCTTGTGCAGGTGAGGGATCTTTTCAGATCCCTCCCCGCTGTCTCCCCACCGTTTTCACAGCTCTGTGACTGTCCATTGCTGCAGTAATCCTCCTGCCATAGACCCCCCCATCCTCCTGCCTTAGACCCCCCCCCACCCCAATTAGTCTAGCTGATATCCCACTGGCCACCGGCTGCTTCTGATTAGGAACACAGCAGCCCTGGTTACCTGATAAATTAGTGATAATGTCCACCCGGTTGTGAGCGTGGCCCCTGGCGTGGGCGCTCACTGCTATGCTCTCTCCTCTTCTGCTGTTAATGTTTCCCTGGGGCTGAGGCTGAGAGCCGCAGTGGCGGCAGCGTGGGCGCTCGCCGCTCTCTCCTCCTTATTGTTGTCAATTCGCCACTGTGGCAAATTGAATTGATAATGACATCAGGGAGGAGGAGGAGAGAGCATCGAGCGCCCGCCCCACGCCAACAGCACTGCTCACAGCCTCAGCCTCAGGGGGGGACATTAACAGCAGAGCGCCTGCAGAGGAGGAGAGAGCAGCAAGCGCCCACGCCAGCGGCGACGCTCACAGCCTCAGGGGGACATTAATTTACAGCAGCAAAGTCAGTGTGGCCTGCATGTTACGAGTAGAGATGAGCGGGTTCGGTTTCTCTGAATCCGAACCCGCCAGAACTTCATGTTTTTTTTCACGGGTCCGAGCGACTCGGATCTTCCCGCCTTGCTCGGTTAACCCGAGCGCGCCCGAACGTCATCATGACGCTGTCGGATTCTCGCGAGACTCGGATTCTATCGCGAGACTCGGATTCTATATAAGGAGCCGCGCGTCGCCGCCATTTTCACACGTGCATTGAGATTGATAGGGAGAGGACGTGGCTGGCGTCCTCTCCGTTTAGACACTTGATTTACTAATTTTGGGGAGCATTAGGAGTACTCAGTAGTGTACAGTGCAGAGTTTTGCTGATAGTGACCAGTGACCACCACTTTTATTTATAATCCGTTCTCTGCCTGAAAAAAGCGATACACAGCACACAGTGACTCAGTCACATACCATATCTGTGTGCACTGCTCAGGCTCAGGCCAGTGTGCTGCATCATCTATTATCTATATATAATATTATATATATCTGTCTGACTGCTCAGCTCACACAGCTTATAATTGTGGGGGAGACTGGGGAGCACTACTGCAGTGCCAGTTATAGGTTATAGCAGGAGCCAGGAGTACATAATATATTATATAGTGAGTGACCACCAGACACACAGTGCAGTTTATTTAATATATCCGTTCTCTGCCTGAAAAAAGCGATACACACAGTGACTCAGTCAGTCACATACCATATCTGTGTGCACTGCTCAGGCTCAGGCCAGTGTGCTGCATCATCTATATATATTATATATCTGTCTGACTGCTCAGCTCACACAGCTTATAATTGTGGGGGAGACTGGGGAGCACTACTGCAGTGCCAGTTATAGGTTATAGCAGGAGCCAGGAGTACATAATATTATATTAAAATTAAACAGTGCACACTTTTGCTGCAGGAGTGCCACTGCCAGTGTGACTAGTGACCAGTGACCTGACCACCAGTATATAATATTAGTAGTATACTATCTCTTTATCAACCAGTCTATATATTAGCAGCAGACACAGTACAGTGCGGTAGTTCACGGCTGTGGCTACCTCTGTGTCGGCACTCGGCAGCCCGTCCATAATTGTATATACCACCTAACCGTGTTTTTTTTTTCTTTCTTTATACATACATACTAGTTACGAGTATACTATCTCTTTATCAACCAGTCTATATATTAGCAGCAGACACAGTACAGTGCGGTAGTTCACGGCTGTGGCTACCTCTGTGTCGGCACTCGGCAGCCCGTCCATAATTGTATATACCACCTAACCGTGGTTTTTTTTTCTTTCTTTATACATACATACTAGTTACGAGTATACTATCTCTTTATCAACCAGTCTATATATTAGCAGCAGACACAGTACAGTGCGGTAGTTCACGGCTGTGGCTACCTCTGTGTCGGCACTCGGCAGCCCGTCCATAATTGTATATACCACCTAACCGTGGTTTGTTTTTTCTTTCTTTATACATACATACTAGTTACGAGTATACTATCTCTTTATCAACCAGTCTATATATTAGCAGCAGACACAGTACAGTGCGGTAGTTCACGGCTGTGGCTACCTCTGTGTCGGCACTCGGCAGCCCGTCCATAATTGTATATACCACCTAACCGTGGTTTTTTTTTCTTTCTTTATACATACATACTAGTTACGAGTATACTATCTCTTTATCAACCAGTCTATATATTAGCAGCAGACACAGTACAGTGCGGTAGTTCACGGCTGTGGCTACCTCTGTGTCGGCACTCGGCAGCCCGTCCATAATTGTATATACCACCTAACCGTGGTTTTTTTTTTCTTTCTTTATACATACATACTAGTTACGAGTATACTATCTCTTTATCAACCAGTCTATATATTAGCAGCAGACACAGTACAGTGCGGTAGTTCACGGCTGTGGCTACCTCTGTGTCGGCACTCGGCAGCCCGTCCATAATTGTATATACCACCTAACCGTGGTTTTTTTTTCTTTCTTTATACATACATACTAGTTACGAGTATACTATCTCTTTATCAACCAGTCTATATATTAGCAGCAGACACAGTACAGTGCGGTAGTTCACGGCTGTGGCTACCTCTGTGTCGGCACTCGGCAGCCCGTCCATAATTGTATACTAGTATCCAATCCATCCATCTCCATTGTTTACCTGAGGTGCCTTTTAGTTGTGCCTATTAAAATATGGAGAACAAAAATGTTGAGGTTCCAAAATTAGGGAAAGATCAAGATCCACTTCCACCTCGTGCTGAAGCTGCTGCCACTAGTCATGGCCGAGACGATGAAATGCCAGCAACGTCGTCTGCCAAGGCCGATGCCCAATGGCATAGTACAGAGCATGTCAAAACCAAAACACCAAATATCAGTAAAAAAAGGACTCCAAAACCTAAAATAAAATTGTCGGAGGAGAAGCGTAAACTTGCCAATATGCCATTTACCACACGGAGTGGCAAGGAACGGCTGAGGCCCTGGCCTATGTTCATGGCTAGTGGTTCAGCTTCACATGAGGATGGAAGCACTCAGCCTCTCGCTAGAAAACTGAAAAGACTCAAGCTGGCAAAAGGCAAAGCACCGCAAAGAACTGTGCGTTCTTTGAAATCCCAAATCCACAAGGAGAGTCCAATTGTGTCGGTTGCGATGCCTGACCTTCCCAACACTGGACGTGAAGAGCATGCGCCTTCCACCATTTGCACGCCCCCTGCAAGTGCTGGAAGGAGCACCCGCAGTCCAGTTCCTGATAGTCAGATTGAAGATGTCAGTGTTGAAGTACACCAGGATGAGGAGGATATGGGTGTTGCTGGCGCTGGGGAGGAAATTGACCAGGAGGATTCTGATGGTGAGGTGGTTTGTTTAAGTCAGGCACCCGGGGAGACACCTGTTGTCCGTGGGAGGAATATGGCCGTTGACATGCCAGGTGAAAATACCAAAAAAATCAGCTCTTCGGTGTGGAGGTATTTCACCAGAAATGCGGACAACAGGTGTCAAGCCGTGTGTTCCCTTTGTCAAGCTGTAATAAGTAGGGGTAAGGACGTTAACCACCTCGGAACATCCTCCCTTATACGTCACCTGCAGCGCATTCATAATAAGTCAGTGACAAGTTCAAAAACTTTGGGTGACAGCGGAAGCAGTCCACTGACCAGTAAATCCCTTCCTCTTGTAACCAAGCTCACGCAAACCACCCCACCAACTCCCTCAGTGTCAATTTCCTCCTTCCCCAGGAATGCCAATAGTCCTGCAGGCCATGTCACTGGCAATTCTGACGAGTCCTCTCCTGCCTGGGATTCCTCCGATGCATCCTTGCGTGTAACGCCTACTGCTGCTGGCGCTGCTGTTGTTGCCGCTGGGAGTCGATGGTCATCCCAGAGGGGAAGTCGTAAGCCCACTTGTACTACTTCCAGTAAGCAATTGACTGTTCAACAGTCCTTTGCGAGGAAGATGAAATATCACAGCAGTCATCCTACTGCAAAGCGGATAACTGAGGCCTTGGCATCCTGGGTGGTGAGAAACGTGGTTCCGGTATCCATCATTACTGCAGAGCCAACTAGAGACTTGTTGGAGGTACTGTGTCCCCGGTACCAAATACCATCTAGGTTCCATTTCTCTAGGCAGGCGATACCGAAAATGTACACAGACCTCAGAAAAAGAGTCACCAGTGTCCTAAAAAATGCAGCTGTACCCAATGTCCACTTAACCACGGACATGTGGACAAGTGGAGCAGGGCAGGGTCAGGACTATATGACTGTGACAGCCCACTGGGTAGATGTATGGACTCCCGCCGCAAGAACAGCAGCGGCGGCACCAGTAGCAGCATCTCGCAAACGCCAACTCTTTCCTAGGCAGGCTACGCTTTGTATCACCGCTTTCCAGAATACGCACACAGCTGAAAACCTCTTACGGCAACTGAGGAAGATCATCGCGGAATGGCTTACCCCAATTGGACTCTCCTGTGGATTTGTGGCATCGGACAATGGCCCTCATTCCGAGTTGTTCGCTCGCAAGGCGAATGTAGCAGAGTTACACACGCTAAGCCGCCGCCTACTGGGAGTGAATCTTAGCTTCTTAAAATTGCGACCGACGTACGCGCAATATTGCGATTACAAACGAGTTAGCAGTTTCAGAGTAGCTCCAGACTTACTCTGCCTGTGCGATCATTTCAGTGCTTGTCGTTCCTGGTTGACGTCACAAACACACCCAGCGTTCGCCCAGGCACTCCCACCGTTTCCCCGGCCACTCCTGCGTTTTTTCCGGAAACGGTAGCGTTTTCAGCCACACGCCCCTGAAACGCCGTGTATCCGCCCAGTAACACCCATTTCCTGTCAATCACATTACGATCGCCGGAGCGAAGAAAAAGCCGTGAGTAAAAATACTTTCTTCATAGTAAAGTTACTTGGCGCAGTCGCAGTGCGAACATTGCGCATGCGTACTAAGCGGATTTTCACTGCGATGCGATGAAAAATACCGAGCGAACAACTCGGAATGAGGGCCAATGCCAGCAATATTGTGTGTGCATTAAATCTGGGCCAATTCCAGCACGTCCCATGTTTTGCACATACCTTGAATTTGGTGGTGCAGAATTTTTTAAAAAACGACAGGGGCGTGCAAGAGATGCTGTCGGTGGCCAGAAGAATTGCGGGACACTTTCTGCGTACAGGCACCACGTACAGAAAACTGGAGCACCACCAAAAACTACTGAACCTGCCCTGCCATCATCTGAAGCAAGAAGTGGTAACGAGGTGGAATTCAACCCTCTATATGCTTCAGAGGTTGGAGGAGCAGCAAAAGGCCATTCAAGCCTATACAATTGAGCACGATATAGTAGGTGGAATGCACCTGTCTCAAGTGCAGTGGAGAATGATTTCAACGTTGTGCAAGGTTCTGATGCCCTTTGAACTTGCCACACGTGAAGTCAGTTCAGACACTGCCAGCCTGAGTCAGGTCATTCCCCTCATCAGGCTTTTGCAGAAGAAGCTGGAGGCATTGAAGAAGGAGCTAAAAGGGAGCGATTCCGCTAGGCATGTGGGACTTGTGGATGCAGCCCTTAATTCGCTTAACAAGGATTCACGGGTGGTCAATCTGTTGAAATCAGAGCACTACATTTTGGCCACCGTGCTCGATCCTAGATTTAAAGCCTACCTTGGATCTCTCTTTCCGGCAGACACAGGTCTGCTGGGGTTGAAAGACCTGCTGGTGACAAAATTGTCAAGTCAAGCGGAACGCGACCTGTCAACATCTCCTCCTTCACATTCTCCCGCAACTGGGGGTGCGAGGAAAAGGCTCAGAATTCCGAGCCCACCCGCTGGCGGTGATGCAGGGCAGTCTGGAGCGACTGCTGATGCTGACATCTGGTCCGGACTGAAGGACCTGACAACGATTACGGACATGTCGTCTACTGTCACTGCATATGATTCTCTCAACATTGATAGAATGGTGGAGGATTATATGAGTGACCGCATCCAAGTAGGCACGTCACACAGTCCGTACTTATACTGGCAGGAAAAAGAGGCAATTTGGAGGCCCTTGCACAAACTGGCTTTATTCTACCTAAGTTGCCCTCCCACAAGTGTGTACTCAGAAAGAGTGTTTAGTGCCGCCGCTCACCTTGTCAGCAATCGGCGTACGAGGTTACATCCAGAAAATGTGGAGAAGATGATGTTCATTAAAATGAATTATAATCAATTCCTCCGCGGAGACATTGACCAGCAGCAATTGCCTCCACAAAGTACACAGGGAGCTGAGATGGTGGATTCCAGTGGGGACGAATTGATAATCTGTGAGGAGGGGGATGTACACGGTGATATATCGGAGGGTGAAGATGAGGTGGACATCTTGCCTCTGTAGAGCCAGTTTGTGCAAGGAGAGATTAATTGCTTCTTTTTTGGGGGGGGTCCAAACCAACCCGTCATATCAGTCACAGTCGTGTGGCAGACCCTGTCACTGAAATGATGGGTTGGTTAAAGTGTGCATGTCCTGTTTTGTTTATACAACATAAGGGTGGGTGGGAGGGCCCAAGGACAATTCCATCTTGCACCTCTTTTTTCTTTTCTTTTTCTTTGCATCATGTGCTGATTGGGGAGGGTTTTTTTGGAAGGGACATCCTGCGTGACACTGCAGTGCCACTCCTAGATGGGCCCGGTGTTTGTGTCGGCCACTAGGGTCGCTAATCTTACTCACACAGTCAGCTACCTCATTGCGCCTCTTTTTTTCTTTGCGTACTGTGCTTGTTGGGGAAGGTTTTTTGGAAGGGCCATCCTGCGTGACACTGCAGTGCCACTCCTAGATGGGCCCGGTGTTTGTGTCGGCCACTAGGGTCGCTAATCTTACTCACACAGCTACCTCATTGCGCCTCTTTTTTTCTTTGCGTCATGTGCTGTTTGGGGAGGGTTTTTTGGAAGGGCCATCCTGTGTGACACTGCAGTGCCACTCCTAGATGGGCCCGGTGTTTGTGTCGGCCACTAGGGTCGCTAATCTTACTCACACAGCTACCTCATTGCGCCTCTTTTTTTCTTTGCGTCATGTGCTGTTTGGGGAGGGTTTTTTGGAAGGGCCATCCTGCGTGACACTGCAGTGCCACTCCTAGATGGGCCCGGTGTTTGTGTCGGCCACTAGGGTCGCTAATCTTACTCACACAGCTACCTCATTGCGCCTCTTTTTTTCTTTGCGTCATGTGCTGTTTGGGGAGGGTTTTTTGGAAGGGACATCCTGCGTGACACTGCAGTGACACTCCTAGATGGGCCCGGTGTTTGTGTCGGCCACTAGGGTCGCTTATCTTACTCACACAGCGACCTCGGTGCAAATTTTAGGACTAAAAATAATATTGTGAGGTGTGAGGTATTCAGAATAGACTGAAAATGAGTGTAAATTATGGTTTTTGAGGTTAATAATACTTTGGGATCAAAATGACCCCCAAATTCTATGATTTAAGCTGTTTTTTAGTGTTTTTTGAAAAAAACACCCGAATCCAAAACACACCCGAATCCGACAAAAAAAATTCGGTGAGGTTTTGCCAAAACGCGTTCGAACCCAAAACACGGCCGCGGAACCGAACCCAAAACCAAAACACAAAACCCGAAAAATTTCAGGCGCTCATCTCTAGTTACGAGTAATAATCCAATAATTAATATGTTAAAATAGGTGTGTGGGA